>NW_017670990.1:0-39389 GCF_001879085.1 Nicotiana attenuata | reverse complement strand
AAGCCTAAGTTTCTTAAAAACTTCCGAATTACGCATTCGATCAAAAACCCGACCAAAACACCTCCGAATGACCTGAAATTTTGCACACATATCCAAAATTACCTAACGGAGCTACTGCAACTCTCGGAATTCCATTCCGACCCTCAGATCAAAATCTCACCTATCCACCGGAATTCGCCAAAATGCCAACTTTGCCAATTCAAGCCTAATTCTACTCCGAACCTCCAAAATCACTTCCGATCGCACTCCTAAGTCACAAATCACCTCCCGAAGCTAACCGAATCACCGGAATTCACATCCGAGCCTTCTAACTAATAAGTCAACGTTCGGTTGACTTTTCCAAACGAAACCTTCCTTAAAGAGACTAAGTGTCTCATTTCCTATCCAAACCAATTCAATTCAACTCTAACTCACCCGTTGCTGATAATAAAACATGAAAGAGCAATAAATGGGGGAAACAGGGCTGTAATACATGAGACGACGGGTTGGGTCGTCACATGTACTGTATTGTAAACATATGTCTTGTAATTCGATAACTTCCTTCCTTTTCTTGTGGAGCGAGCCGAACGCCTCGGCAGTATATAGATGCATCTGTGGTTCATGTCGCACGGCCTTTGGCAGTGTACCCATTATTCCGGATCGGGCCGAACGACCTCAGCAGAATTATGTGTTACATCGCTAGTAGTCGGAATATTCACGAGATAAACCCTCCACTGATGCCCAACATTTTATGGTATTTCTTACTTAATTGGTATTGACACTCGGCACTTTTCTGAGATATTAAGAAAGGATACAAGATCGAAATATTTATGCTTTAAAGATAATAATTGGAACATTATGAAATTACATATTTACTCCACTATTGATGTGCACTTCATATTTGTTATGAATTATCATATTGTTTATTTAATTGGATCTCTAGTAAGTGTCGATGTGTACCCCTCGTCACTACTTCTCTGGGGTTAGGCTAGATACTTGTTGGGCACGCGTTGATTTACGTACCCATGTTGTACTTCTGCACTAAAAGTGCAGGATCTGACAGGTGATCAGTTGGTGATCATCTTGGCGCGTAGTCGCATCTGTTGAGGAGACTTATGTGAGCTGCAATTCAGGCTACACATCGCAGTTCACCGAGTCCCCATAGTACTATAAATTGTATCCTATCTTATTTACATTCTGGACAGATGTTGTATTATTGTTGTACTCCTTATAAAATATTCATGCACTTGTGACACCGGATTTTGGGGGTTCCTACGGTTGTTCGTTATTGAAATTTCGCGTTTATTATCACTTTACCCTGGAAATTCTATTTTATATCATCAAATTAATGAAGATCGTGATTTCGAAAGTAATAAAATATATGAATAAATTGATAAATCAACGTTGGCTTGCCTGACGGCGGTGTTAGGCGCCATCACGACCTATAGTGAATTTTGGATCGTGACAGCTTTCTACTGAGTACTTCTTCTCACATTTCACTATTTTATTTTTTAAGTAATTACTAAAATTATTTGTTATACATTTATAAACTAACAAACTATTAACTGAGTACACATATATGAACCAGATCTACGTACATGTTACAGACCCATAATTGATTTGCACATATTTGATTTGAAAACAAAATTAATTATCCTTACCTAAAATTAAAATGACATTTTGATAAATATTTTCAATATAGTATCATATCAGATAACAAAATTAGGAACTTACATTGTTTTTATCCTTAGGGGGCCTTTTCTTAATTGGAAGAGTGTTGTTTGATCCTGTTGATGACTCCATGGGTGCTTTGAAACTAGAAGCAAGATTAGTATTGCTTAAGGAACCAGGTGGGAATGTGATGGGGAAATTAGGCAATATTAATAGCTCTCAATATGTAATCTAAAGAATTGTATTGTCTATTAAAAGATTTAATTGCCAAATATGCATAATAAGGCTTAGATATCAAATAAATAAGTAACCATATAACTGTATCAATGTAATCTGAATTGATATAGCAATTTAGTAAGTTTATAATTTGTTGAAACAACTTACAAGGAGCGAGGAATATTTGACTTGATGAATTGAATTACAACTCAGACTATGTGTAGATTCTAAATTTGTGAGTTAAAATGCTTTAGCCAGTAATATTACACTAATATATAAAACTGAGAATGATTTAACGACAATAACTGCGCCTCAATTCAAAAATATAATTAGTAGGGCTAACTTTATACGAATCATTTGTATCATCTCCATTCTATCTGGGCTTTTTTCATTTCCCTACTCAATAATGGGTCTTTGAGAAGAGAATTAAGATGTTCTGAAAATAGGAAGGCTCCAAATCTCATACATATACTAAATAAATATATCTAACTAAACGTAGAAGACTTCAGTCGAACAATGTACATAATGTAACTATACCAATAAATAATAACTAACATTATTCCCAATATCTCACCTTGCCTTAATTAATAATGTACAGAATGCATGTTAGTATGTACCGTAGCAAAAATAATTAACCGCTAATCGTTTAAAAATAATCTGACATAAGAGACTGTGATGAAAGAACTGGAAAAAATTTCTTAGGTTTATGTACCAAATATTTGTGGTTGATCAGAAGTATTGTGTCCTGGATATAAGTTATTGTGTTTTAGACTTCAGCGATAAGTTATGTTTGACTGACTCAAAAGTTATAAGACAATTAGTCTTAGATGTTGAAAATAATTATTAGAATGAATTAAGTTATATATACTGACAGAATATAGTACTTCGACACTTGAAAGAGAAAGAATGATTACAATTCTTTTGGCAAAAAATCATAATTATCAAGAGAATAAGAAAGAAAGTTTGAAACCTATATGGTGGAAATTACACTCAAGTTCGTATTTGAGATGCATATGAAATGACATTGACATTTCCAAGTGTAAATATTTTCAAAATAATATTTTTGTATTCTTGTTATCGCTCCTCACATGTGACTGGTGTAATGTTTATATATAGATAAATAATATTCCTAGTAACTCGAACGGTTAATCAGTTACTAGATCGAAAATAAGATATATCTTAATACTGGAAATGCAATAAACCTAGTACGAGGAACTTTCCTATATAGAAGAAATTACACTCTATGTCACTTGGCCCACTATCCTAACAAAATACGGCCCATATTTTTCCTTCTTACCCGGTATGGCCCAGTTCTATACTGTTGAAATTTTTTTTTTACTGATTAGCCCTCGCCGCCCACACTCTTTTTCAGACTTTCTCCCCACCCCACTTTCTCTTTCATTTTCAATCTCTTGCTCTTTCTCTGTCTCTTTCTCTCTCTCTGGCAAAATAGTCGAATTCTTCTTCAGATTTCCTTGCTCCGTTCATTATCTTCCTCTTCCACAAAATAATTTTGTTGAACAATCCACACCGGATCTATCTTTTGTAGTCTTTTTCTTTTCTTTGAACTGGAGTTAGCAGCCAGTGGTTTGGGATGTTTTTCAGCTTCACTTGAGTCCAACCAACTGAGAGGATTGCGATTATAGACGGGCCAGTTGGGGATGGTGACAAGGGCAGTAAAGACAACACCACCAGCATATGTTAACAGCATAGTCTGAAACGATCCCAACGCATAGCCTTTCTTCTTCTTCTTCTCACTTTAAATAACTTCTGAAGGGAGGAAGAATGATGTATATGTTGTATATACATATATATACTTTGTATAATCATGTATAACCATGTATAATTGTGGGTATTCTCATAGTTATACAGAATTATACATGATTATACACAATTATACAAGATTATACATAATTATACATGATTATATTTGTGTGTATAACAATGTATATAAGGTGTTTAATAATGTAAATTTTTATTTTTTCCAGTGGAATAAGAATTTCCCTTGCAAAACTTTAAATTTTACAAAAAAATATAAAAATAAAATTATAGACTCTAAGGATGAATATATTTTTATTTTTTACTTCAACTTGCTGATATTGTTTACTATACAGAGGGAAGTAAAAAATAAATAAGGATAAAAATGGAAAAAGGGTAAAGATAAAAATGAAAGAAAAAAGTGAAATCTGATTTAGGTGTGATTTTGGGTGTAGTTGATGAAGTTGTGGGTTAGGCGCTGAAATTATTTGTGGGCTACCGTATGAAAACTGTATTTGTGGGTTAGGCGGCTGAAATGTGCTTTCCCCAAATGTAGTTATGTGAAATTATCCCTTCTATATATTTTCCTTGAGACGTTTTATTCCGTCCACGTCCCCAGTGTCTCATTGTACAAGAAATTAAGTGAATAAAACTTTAAAGCAAAATAAGAATACCAAAAAAAGGATATTTGCTCTAATAAGGAGTCTAACTAAGGAAGTTGGAAACGTTGAGTTGTGACTGCAGAGTACATGCACATGATGATCTTTTCTAATAGAATTTTTGTAACGTGTTTGTATACTTAGTATTATATTTGTCCCAATAATAATTTGCTCTCAGCAGTCTAACTAACAATGAAAATTCTGGAAATGTTTTTTCGAGTATACATCAAGAAATGAAAATCACATTCTTGAAAGCAATATGGAGAACTAGTCACAAATTCCATATTTTGGACAGGAAAGATGTTTTGCTGCGGAGACTAATAATAAAAGGATTAAGTTATATATATTGATAGTGTAACAGGAATATCCACAATAGATCCAGTTCGCTTGACAAGATCTCCTTCTTTAGTAGCAGTATCACTATCAAAGAAAATAATCTCTACATTCTCATTCTCAAGATTCAATTCCTTGCACGTCAAATTCAACCATTTCCCAAGCTTGAATCTCGTTCAATCCATAAACACGTGCGATTCCAACTGAGACCAATCGGCCGATCTCATCCACTTAAAAATTGGTGTAAAAGTTGCTAATTCGACTTTCTAATAGACTTGTTAGTTTCACAACACGAGGAGAAAGATCCATAATCAATTAAAGATAGAAGGGAGAAAGTCGCTTTAGGAAGAAAAAAATTATTAATATATTTTTATATGTTGTACCAGGAAACCGATCTTACATTCAAGTTACTGATTTATATAAATAGTTAACTTTTAAGTAATATGATAGTGTAAAATGTTAAAGCAAATTAAGCTAATATAATGATAGTCATAGTTGCCAGCACGTACAGAATATTTAGGGCGTTATAGGCAAACATGACAAAGCAGCATAAACAAGTTATATATACATAAATATGTATGTAATATACACAACTAGTTGGCATCACTTGTGTAAACTTCTCTTTTCATCCCATTTTTAGTTTCTTTGACTGGTCTACTGAAATCTTGGCCGAATTAATTAGTCTCTTAGAAAATTTCGATAAGAAATAAAAAGATTAGTGAAAAAAGTTGTAAACAATTAGAAATTAATTTAAACATAAAGTTATCTACGTATAAATAAATATCAAACAAATTAAAATTCATTTTTATCTTTGAATTTTACAAAAATAACATACTTTCACATTGTTGTATGTTTATGTATTTTAGAAATTTATAAAATATTAAAAAGAATAGAGATCCATGGGGCTTACGCCTCATTTCACGGGGCTTACGCCTCACCTCATGCTTAGTAAAACGCCTCGCCTTGCACCTTCGCCTTTTAAAACATTGATATTACTAATATATATAATTGAGAATGATTTAATGACAATAATTGCGACTCAATTTAAAAATATAATTAGTAGGGTTAACTTTATAACGAATCATTGTATCATTTCCACTCTATATATCTGGGCTTTTTTCATTTTCCTACTCAATAATGGGTCTTTAAGAAGAAAATTAGGACTTCTGAAAATAGGAAGGCTCCAAATCTCATACATATACTAAATATATCTAGCTAAACGTAGAAGACTTCAGTCAAACAATGTACATAATGTAACTCTACCAATTAATAATAATTAACATTAATCCCAATATCTCACCTAGCAAAAATATCTCACCTTGCCTTAATTAATAATGTATAGAATGCATGTTAGTATGTACCGTAGCAAAAATTATTAACCCCTAATCATTTAAAAATAATCTGACAGAAGAGACCGTGATGAAAGAACTCACAAAAAAATTTTAGGTTTATGTACCAAATATTTGTGGTTGATCAGAAGTTTTGTGTTCTGGATATAAGTGTAGCCCCTTGGTTTTATAGACTAATTTTGATGATACCAAACTAACACAAGGTTTAATCAAAGAATATATACCTGTGGTAAATTTATTTTATTGGTACAGGTTTATTATGGAAAGCAGATGGAAGAATGATGGTTGATTTACTACAAAGTTGAGGAAGGAAATATCTATAATGTATACTACGTTTATAGAGGATATTAACGAGATTTATTGGGATGATTTACCTTGCTGGAAGAAAGTTTCAAAATGTATAAAAGAAGATATGGAAAAGAATTATAGAAGATCTTTAGAAGATTGGTACAAGAAAAACAGAAGGAAAAAAAATATCTATGCCGAGAAAATCAAGGATACGTTTTGAGAAGATCCAGTAAAGTTCAATCAAATGGAGAAATCAACCAAGAACCGGGTGAAGTTGCAGTGTTTGCTCCATTAAATATACTAGAGATTGAAGTTGTGAATATTCCCAAAATGATAAACAAAAAATATTTAGTGGGAAAAAGCATCTCACGTGGGATAAAGAAAGAAGGTGGAATTACTTACTATCTTTCCTTATTACAATCAACAGAGCACTTAATTACTTATGCTTCAAAAGGAAAAGTCCTTCACAATATATGGAATCACATCCATATAAAGTGTTCAGATATTCCATTACGTGAAAGGAGATATGAAAAACTTATCCATTGACGGAAGATATCGGGATGCATGATTCTCTTCATGTAAGGAACATTTTTGTTGCAATCAAAGAATTCTCTTATGCCATATAATCCGGTAGAAGACCAAGGAAAGAAATTCAACGGGCTTGAAAGAAGACTCGACAATCGTCCAGATTCATACGAAGTTGTCAAGGAAGGACCAAATTCATAGTACAAGAAAATAAAATCTCTCTGAAGATTTTGCTTGCAATAAAACAAGGAAAATTAAAGATATGTACCAAAAAGAATTAAAATAGTACAGCTCAATATTATTAAGGAAAGAATCAGACAACGAGTTGGTTTCTTAAGTTAAGGAGAAATACAACCTGGCACTAATATTTCGGAAGAAAGGACAAAGCCAATAATCAAGGAATCATGGCTAGTTCCAAATAATAGCTAAATACCAGAATGCTCCAGTGTAGGGGTGTGCATTCGATTTATCGATTCGATTTTGACCCTTATTGATAATTACTTATCGATTATCGATTTGTACATATGCTTATCGCTATCGTTTCAATAAGGTTTCAATTTTTTCGATTTCGATTTATCGATTTTGGGGGCTTATCGATTCGGTTATCGATTACACCAATAAGAAAATTTGCGGGATTCAACGGAAAGTATATCGCTATAAACGCGCCTAACTAATATGGACAAAAGAAGCTAAAATAAGACGAACACCATTTATAATATAAAAATTGTGTCAACAAGCACATGCAACAAAACTAAAGTAAGGGATCAAATGTATGCCACCAACACTCCAAGGGTATAAAAAAAAAATAAAATAAAACACATCATCACGGCTAATTCTGTTTTCCATTAATTTGAACTTCATTCACTTGATCTTTAAATATGATCATTCCTTAAATGCGGTAGAGGAAATAATAGGGTAAGGGACTTAGGGTAAAGGAAAGGGTATAGATTTGGAAAAATAATATTGTATAGCCGCTTTCAAAATAGTAGCAGAATATATATACATTCTGTATGTTATACTAATCTACACAAATAGGTAATTACTCATTTAACAAGTGTCTACAGTCTAGGGGTGTGCATTCGATTTATCGATTCGATTTTGACCATTATCGATAATTACTTATCGATTTGTACATATGCTTATCGTTATCGTTTCAATAAGGTTTCGATTTTTTCGATTTCGACTTCGATAACAAATAATCGATTCGATTTATCGATAAACCGATTCGAATGCACACCCCTAGGGACCAACATTTACCTGTATCTTTCATTCCCTGATCTTCACAAAATATGCATATGTCAAAGCATTGAACATTTAATCAGGGGTGGAGCTACTATGTCCGGTCAAATTCAATAGTTTTTGCCCCAACACTATATTTATATTAAAAAAATTCATTAAATATATACACATATTAAAGTTAATACCCAATTATTTGCATTTGAAATTATCGCTCTAAAATTCAGAAACCTCAAACATTTAATAAAGAAGTTTGATATATTGTACCCAATTCATTTAAAATTGACCAACAGTAATAAAGTTAAATGCCATTGGGAACCAAATTCAATATATAAAGGTGCAACATGAGGAGTAAAAATTATTTTTCAAAAAAGTGAAGGAATATTGCAAGAAGTTTCATGAGCATATGTTTCTTGGAAGTTAATCAATAAACCAATCATGTGAAGGTGGTACTGAAGCACGAGTATATGAAAAGTCATGTTACTTTTCGTACTACTACCCATAGGGTAAACAGTGTATCTACTGCTGCTGCTGCTTCATTTTTCATTTTCTATCAAAACACAATTTCTATATTGATTCAATAATTAAAAGATTTACTTTCCCTATGCTGATTAGCTCATCTTGGTTCCTTTTGTAAACTTAATTAACTTCAACACTATCTAAGCTTCTACAGCTAACTACAATTATCAACTCCTAGCCCGTTTGGTCAAGCTTCTTTTTAGCCAAAAACGTTGCTTTAGGCAAAATGTATTTTGTTTCTAAAGTTAAGGTGTTTTACAAAGTTTTTAGAAGGAAAAAAGTGTTTTTGAGTAGAATGAGAAATAATTTTTGAGAAGCAGAAAAAATAGTGCTAAAATCTACATGACCTGCCATCGATGAAGGAGCAGTGAACTCGAAGCTACTTCTATGGAGTTGCAGACCATGCGAATGAATGAGCTGATGAGAGGATTGTGAGGAAATGATAACTGCTACTTCTCTTCATTAACAATACAAATATATATATATATATATATATATATATATATATATATATATATATATATATATATATATATATATATATACACATGTGATGTGTTGATCAACTAGCTAACTCTACTAAGGCTCAACTAACTAACAGGCTGGATCCGTTAATTTACAGCTGGCCNTCAATTTTTTCGATTTCGATTTATCGATTTTGGGGGCTTATCGATTCGGTTATCGATTACACCAATAAGAAAATTTGCGGGATTCCACGGAAAGTATATCGCTATAAACGCGCCTAACTAATATGGACAAAAAGAAGCTAAAATAAGACGAACACCATTTATAATATAAAAATTGTGTCAACAAGCACATGCAACAAAACTAAAGTAAGGGATCAAATGTATGCCACCAACACTCCAATGGTATAAAAAAAACAAAACAAAACAAAACACATCATCACGACTAATTCTGTTTTCCATTAATTTGAACTTCATTCCCTTGATCTTTAAATATGATCATTCCTTAAATGTGGTAGAGGAAATAATAGGGTAAGGGACTTAGGGTAAAGGAAAGGGTATAGATTAGGGAAAATAATATTGTATAGCCGCTTTCAAAATAGTAGCGGAATATATATACATTCTGTATGTTATATTAATCTACACAAATAGGTAATTACTCATTTAACAAGTGTCTACAGTCTAGGGGTGTGCATTCGATTTATCGATTCGATTTTGACCCTTATCGATAATTACTTATCGATTATCGATTTGTACATATGCTTATCGTTATCGTTTTAATAAGGTTTCGAATTTTTCGATTTCGATTTCGATAACAAATAATCGATTCGATTTATCGATAAACCGATTCGAATGCACACCCCTACTCCAGTGAAGAAGTACCAGCTTCGCATACAACTTTCCTACTCTTTCTACACCTTAGTCAAGCACTGTATTCTTACGTTTACAAGTGTCATAAAAGATAGAGAGAAAGGGTAAAATACTGAGAGGTTGTGTCATTGTTCGTTTCGTTGGTGAGCGAGTAAAACCAAAGTATCGTTGTTGGTAAGCGAGTGAAAACCAATAGTATACGTTGTTGGTGAGCGTGTCAAAACCAGCCCTTGTTCGTTGTTGGTGAGCGAGTGAAAACCACCCTTGTCAACGTTGGTGGTGATCGCTGAAAATCACAAAAGTTCTACTCGATTCAATTTACAAAGAGCTCTAAAAGACAACACTCTTGCAACCCAAGAGGACTGGATTAGGATACCACATTGGTTCCGAACCAGTATAAAAATATCTGGTGTCATTTACTTTATCGCTCTCATACTATATTTTGTGCCTTTACTGTTTGTTGTGATTTACACTTGTTTAAATCGAAAGGACCAACAGTTCTGTGCATGTTGTCTCCGTATCAGTCGACTAAACATGTACCGTAGTCGACTAAATTTTAAATAGGCATATAATTCACCCTCCCCTCTTATACTTTCATAAGTTATTGTGTTTTAGACTTCAGCGATAAGTTATGTTTGACTGACTCAAAAGTTATAAGACAATTAGTCTTAGATGTTGAAAATAATTAGAATGAATTAAGTTATATATACTGCGCAGTACTTCTACACTTGAAAGAGAAAAGAATGATTACAATTCTTTTGGCAAAAAATCATAATTATCAAGAGAATAAGAACGAAAGTTTGAAACCTATATGATGGAAATTACACTCAAGTTCGTATTCGAGATGCATATGAAATGATATTGACATTTCCAAGTGGAAATATTTTCAAAATAATATTTTTGTATTCTTGTTATCGCTCCTCACATGTGACTGGTGTAATGTTTATATATAGATAAATAATATTCCTAGTAACTCGAACGATTAATTAAAGTTACTAGATCGAAAATAAGATATATCTTAATACTGGAAATGCAATAAACCTAGTATGAGGAACTTTTATATATGTTCCTTGAGACGTTCCATTCCGTCCACGTCCCCAGTGTCTCATTGTACAAGAAATTAAGTGAATAAAACTTGTAAAGCAAAATAAGAATACCAAAAAAAGGATATTTGCTCTAATAAGGAGTCCAACTAAGGAAGTTGGAAACGTTGAGTTGTGACTGCAGAGTACATGCACATAATGATCTTTTCTAATAGAATTTATGTAACGTGTTTATATACTTAGTATTATATTTGTCCCAATAATAATTTGCTCTCAGCAGTCTAACTAACAATGAAAATTCTGGAAATGTTTTTTCGACTATACATCAAGAAATGAAAATCACATTCTTGAAAGCAATATGGAGAACTAGTCACAAATTTCATATTTTGGACAGGAAAGATGTTTTGCTGCGGAGACTAATAATAAAAGGATTAAGTTGATAGTGTAATAGGAACATCCACAATAGATCCAGTTCGCTTGACAAGATCTCTTTCTTTAATAGCAGTATCACTATCAAAGAAAATAATCTCTACATTCTCATTCTCAACATTCAATTCCTTGCACGTCGCCGGTAAATTCAACCATTTCCCCAGCTTGAATCTCGTTCAATCCATAAATACGTGCAATTCTTACTGAGATCACTCGGCCGAACTCATCCACTTAAAAATTGGTGTAAAAGTTGCTAATTCGACATTCTAATAGACTTGTTAGTTTCACAACACGAGGAGAAAGATCCATAATCAATTAAAGATAGAAGGGAGAAAGTCGCTTTAGGAAGAAAAAAATCATTAATATATTTTTATATGTTGTACCAGGAAACCGATCTTACATTCAAGTTACTGATCTGATTTTTTTATAAATAGTTAACTTTTAAGTAATATGATAGTGTAAAATGTTAAAGCAAAGCTAATATAATGATAGTCATAGTTGCCAGCACGTACAGAATATTTAGGGCGTTATAGGCAAACATGACAAAGCAGCATAAACAAGTTATATATACATAAATATGTATGTAATATACACAACTAGTTGGCGTCACTTGTGTTGTGTAAACTTTTTTGTTTTCATTCCATTTTTTGCTCTTCACTAAGTGGTTAAATATATTTTAAGAGCTTGTATTTCAAGATAACTTCTCTTCATGTCACTATAGGTTTAATTAACTCATCTTCTTCTAACAACTTCAATCATCGATCACAGTGTTACGATCGAGAGATTGTTTCATTCCACATATATGACATACTCAAATCATCCCAAGTGGTAATATTTTTTTCTCTCTGTGATCGATCTACTTGTAGTTTCTACCGAATTTAATCATTTATATATAATCTTGTCTAAGTTGGTAAACGGTCTTTCATCGTAACATTTGCATTTATGTGACACTAAACTTGTATATGTACTAGGAACTCGATCGCCCCTTGTATAGAGAAGAATGATAGGAAGAATAGAGAAGAAATGCATGTCTGGATTTGAGAATTGCGGAATGGAGCTAGTACATGTTCATGTTATTGATTGTCCTGTAAGTTCTCATTCTGTAATACTAGATACTACTATAATAGTTATAACTCATCATAGTGCTATCTTTTCAAGCTTTCACGCACTTGTAAGATGCTTGATCTAACTAAATAGTTTATATCTCTCTGTTTGACAATGAAATGACAAGTTATTGCTTGTTTGGCCTGCCTGCTCTTTCGACCTCGCCCAATGAAGAGAGAGAAGAAGAGAGAAGAATGTACTTACTATATCATTGATTTGAAGCTCATCACTAAAACGATGAAGGAAGACAATTTAAAAATATCCTCTTACACACTTTCTTTTTTAGTTTTAACTTCCTAATGTCATAGAGACATGACACTTGGCTACAATGCAAAACGGACCAGCTATAAAAATGGATGGTGCCCTACTTCTTATTGCTGCCAATGGGAGCTGCCTTCATCCTTAAATTGCTGACCATGCGCAATTTCCAGTTCCTATCAGGTGTAAAGTGAGGAGTGAGCACACAGTTGATTGAGGTGGGGGGGGGGGGGGCATAATTCTCAAGGCGATTGAACGACTAGTGCTGTGAAATCTATTAACATCAACGTCCATCAATGGCTTATGATCGCTGTTCCTGCTAAAGAACTAGTTCAATAGAGTAACTCCACAAGATATCTATCGATTTCTGCACATTGTTGTTCTCTCATTAAGCACAAACATGCGCGAGCAGCAACACCTCAGACAACTGACTAGACTATTTGTTTGTCAATTACTGAGACAAGAAAAATCTTGCAATCTGGAACAGCGCATTTTGAAAATAGCCATAGACATCTGTTAGCTGCAGAGGTTACAATTTTGTCTCAGCCTCCAAAAGCTATACAGCTAGCTCTGGCACCAGGTCACTGCTTTACTATCAATTCGACTAACCAGTTGTATACACTAGATTCTTTAAATTAGCTAAACTCACCCGACTCACCTTCCGTATAACCTAGTTACACTGGTAAAAACCAAGAGCTAGTTTAGGTAGTCTTGCTGGGTATACAAATAGACTAAACCAAACACCAACGCAAAGCACACATCAAATGCCTAAGATCAAGTCCGCTCATTCTTCTAACAAAAGCAATTTCATATTCCGAGAAAAATAACCACTAGAAACTAATTAAAACTCAAAGCAGAAAGAGCAGCAACACATAAAAAATAGAATACAAAAAAAACCTTGATGCACAATTGAATAAGCAATTCAAAGAAAAATAGACGGCTACAGCTGAATTAACTTAGCATCAAGCAAATTCCTTTGACCTAGCATTTCGAAAAAGAGATGCTAGACAGAAGTGAAATACAAATTTTAATGTACCAAACAATTTATAGGACCGATTTTAACATCGTATGTACAGGGGAACTAACAACTTGTTCTTCCATCAATTTCCTATTTTTTTTTGGTCCGATGGAAAAGAGAATGGGAGACACAATTGAGAGTCCTTTCAAAAAAATCAACTCCAAATAAATATTTCCAACTAAAACCCAATGTTTCGTCCAACTAAGATTTGATGCTCCTCAAGTTCAAGTCAACCAACTTTCTTGTCCCCATCAGATGCTATAGTCATATGACAGAATAATAAAACATTACTGTCCAAGATTTCCAAGAAGTCTCTCTACTGCAGCATGAACATTGCCCGCAGTGGCAACCAATGCCCTGATATTTTCTTGAGTGTCAAAGAAACCCATATCTTGTAACTGTGCGAGCTGAGTGGCATACAATTCCTCCGGAGGCACTACAGCAAGAGATCAATATGAAAGTTGAGAGCAGGTTAAAAATTTGGGAGACAGTTTGATCAAATACAGAGAGGACAAAAAATTAACCATTGGAACTGTTGGGGACACCACCCAAACCCCCCGACCCAAGTCCACCAAACATGTTCATCAGCATTTCCATTCCCATGTTGTTGTCGAGGGCTGCAATCATTAAAAGAACAGTAATGATGTGAGTCAGGCTAAACAGCAACAAATGCAAAGAAACGGCATTGCACTTGTCCTTCACCATCATACTATACACGATATCCCAAGAAGCCAGAAAAAGAATCAGAACTTACCATAGATTTCCCTATATGAAGGGTATAAAATACGATGTCACTGAAGCTGAGTACATCTCAATATGGCCAGATTACAAATTTCAGTGTCTCAAAGATGAAAACCTATGAATTTTCTCCAAGTTCAAAACCCAAATCATTTGGTTTATGGATATGCAAGGGGATGAAGGAGGATCGATCAAAAGTAGGACTATTATCTACATGCGGTTTCAATCTAAAAAGTGGCAGCAACTGAACAAATACATCCAATGTTCAGATTCCATATTGAGCCAATAGACTGAACTAACCGGCTAGAATTATTAGTTGGGAGGGACTAAAATCCTCTTAAAGGCAATTATCAAATAATATAACAGGTGTGTACTGAGAAACTAAACCACTCCATTAGTTCCAACCACTAGTAGACCCTTTTTGCACAAAAAGTTGTTGTCTTGATACAATCTTTCAAAACAAAGGTAAGCAAGATATATTGGCTCCTAGATAAGATTAAAGGTTGACTATTTATCGAAGTAACCTAAACCAAAGGTAAGATTTCAGATAAGGGGTTCGGGTTTGAATTATTCGAGGGCATAAAATTTTACCTGCACCTCCAGCATTCTGACCCGGTCTGCAAGGGGGAAAAGACATCATTGTCAACACTAAGCCAGAAATACCACAAAGTTATCCCAATGATCCAACCACCATAAAGAAGATCTGAAACATTAACTAATAAAGCATGTCCTCCTTCCTTACTAGTTTGAAGGTTCTCCACTCTTGGGAAATTGAAATATGAGAATATGTCCAGTTATCTTCCAGTTTTCATTGTAAGTATATACAAGAATCGCTAACTAGCTAATCGGAATTCAGAAAAATATGCAGAACTTACTGGTTCGTTTGTTGTCGACCAAGTTGAGACAAAAGCCCTTGCTGGAAAGTCATAAGTTGCTAGAGAGAAGCAAAAATCAGAAGTCACAATACACATATACTAACCAAAGGATCAATATACAGAAAGCCTAGTTTTACAGTTGCCCCTCCAAACCCACCTCAAGGCAAAAATCTATATCTATGTTATTATAAAAGCATGAAGCTCCACAGTCAAATGTTAATCAACAAAAATATCCTCGTCATGTTAACGGGCCTTTAACCTTTTAAAAGCTCTCGTCTTCCTTCATCTGATAATTCCATGTTGGATAGAACTTAACATTTAGGACTTTGCCCTATTTTTAGCATTTTTTAATTTCACTAAGACTTTACACCTTAACTTGTGGTAAATAAGCCACCTCCACAAACAAACATGGGGTGACGTCTATTAACTGTGTTGATATCTTAAATTCAGGTTAATTAACAGACGTAAATTTCAAAATTTGGATGAAACTAGGTCTCCCTGTATTCATTGCCTTGAGTTATTTGATATCTTAAAATGCAGTCAGTACAATGAACAAATACGTAAATTTCTACATTTGGATGAAAGCATGACTCTTGTCTCCATTATATACTAACTCTCAAAAATAAGAAGAGAACATGCATTGTATTTAAAAAAGAACTGTTGTTAAGATTAAAAAATCTATGCTTTAATTGGTGAAGAAATTAAAATGAGAAAGCAATATTTTATGAGTTAAAATATAGTTCTACAGATAACATATAACAATTTTGTCTAATATCTGAAGCCATTGTCACAGCTTAATTTTTACTTCATAGGAAATGGAACGACTAATGCACTGCAAGTTTTGTCAAATATGTAAACTTCTGAGAAATTTTATATGGTGTAAGACTCAAATGTTGTCAGTTGTATGAGCTCTTCACTGTCTGACAAGTGTATACTGGGGCCCATTACTTTTTTTTAATTTCTCTTTTACTCTTTCTTCTCTCCTCTTCAGAACCCCAGAATCATCTTGCTTCCTTCTTCCTTATTTTCATTTCACAAGGACTCACTGCCCCCTACCCCAAATAAATTCTCTTCCTCCCTTTATTTTTTCATAATTCTCTTCCTCCTTTACTAAATTCTCTTTCTACTTTTAGCACTTCAAACTGTTCTTTTTCCTCGTAAGTTTTCTCTTCATCAATCTTCCTCTTAAGCCCTCGTATTTTGTTTTCTGATGATAGTTTAAAATCTTGATCTTTGACATTGCGAAGACCAAAAATTATACATAAGTAGATCACTTAAAACTCCCAATTAATTTGATTTTGGCTTTATTTTCTTGGAGCGGATCAAAATATGGACAGCTCCAAAGAATATATTCAATGCTTCCTAATTGTGATTAAGACCCACCTCGGGTCAACAATTTTCAACCATAAAAAGAGGAGTCTAAAGGCACTACTTGATCAACACGGTCGAAAAAACCAAATGTTCTGTGTTAATGCGTTGCTGAAATAGATCTAAGAGTAAAATTAGAAATTGAGAACCTTTGTAGTTTTTTCGTTAAATAACATGGAGACTGATAGAGAAGAAGATTAGAAAAGAAAGAACGAAGAAAGGAACAGTAAAGACGGAATAGTTGCTCAGAGACAGAGAGTAAGAGGAAGAAAAATATAACAAACAATGAAGGGAAAAGAAGATGTGATGGAAAGACCGAGGAAGAAGATGGTCTGGAAGAGGAGAGAAAGATTTGGCAAGTGGGACCCATTGTAAAACACTTGTCAAGCATAGAATATGCCCTCACACAACTTTTGTTGGTTGAGTCTCACACTAAATAAAGTTTCTCGTAAACTTCCCTTTAAGGAAACTGAACTTTGTCACAGCTTAATTTGTTGTTATGGGAAATGGGAGAAATTCAGTGATTTTGAGAGGTAAAATAGTGGATCTAGAATTTCCCAACTAAAAGCAAAAAGTACAAAACGCAATATATTGATTTTACTTTTCCTTTGATCCGCATAGTTAGCTTATGATTTCCTTCCACCAACACTCGGTTCGCGTCATTTCAATTAGACATGTTGATGTACTCGCTCGTCTCATCCACAATAGGTAATGAGGATAAATTAGTGAAAACCCCATCTGTTAGTGATCTAGTCACCAATACGTTATAGGAGTATTCAATACAATTAATGCACCACACTTCAGGGAAGCAAGACCCAGGCAACAACCAGAAATAGTTTACCTGCATTGTCTCAGGAGAAGTCATCAGCCGAATAAATTCAGGGTTTTGCATCATTTCTCGGAGATGGGAGTTGGAATCAAGCATGTTCCTTAGCTGTGGGTTGAGCCCAAGAATCTGAACACCAAGGTACTAATGAATGAGAATTTGACAGGAAGCTTTTCACGACAAATAGAAGAGAAATAAATACATAAATTTGATGACTGCAAGCACGCTTTAAGTCAAGACAAATTATACCTGGTTCACGTATTGAGGATTCGAGAGAAGAGACTGCATCATCTGCGAGATGGCTGGGTTCTGCATCATCTGATTTAGTGAAGCAGCATCTGGCATGCCACCTTGCATGCCACCCAGCATGCGCTCAAGATCTGGGAGAGCAAGCCCACCTAAGCCAGCAGGTGGTGGTGCCCTAGTTTCCCCAGCAGCATTTGACCTAGCAGTGGTATTAGTTTGGCCAGCTCCAGCTGCAAAAAGTCAAAGCAAGAAAATGAACAACAAAAACAAAACATAATACCAACAAAAACAATCATCTATTGTATCTATCCAAGAAGAAGACATCATGAAATACTCTGATGCCTAAATACCGCCTGCTCAAGGCTCCTAACTGTAACATAGAATTATGCATACAATATGGAGGATGAAAATTCTTGCAAATCAAACATGAGAAGCTTTATGAGGATTGAAGGTTTTATTTGTAAGTGCAATGCTCCCCCTGGTGAATATAAATTCAAAACACACATTTCACAAGTCATTCACAGCCAATCATAGCAGCTAAGTAGAAAATTGCAGAAGCACAAAAGGAAGAAGAGAAGTCACTGCCTATATAAGAGATATCTGAATTCATTCAAAGAAGAGGTGAAGCCCAGCGGAGACAAAAAAACACAAAACACAGGGTGATTTCTTCCCATCTGTCTAAGCCTAAGCCTTAGCCTTGGTGGGCAGAGTTACCCAGTACATGTGTTCGGGGAGTTAGCGGGTATTTGGAGGAACACTCTAGGTACACGCAACCTAACCCGGACGCCACCGTATCCAAAAAAAAAAAAACAAAGAGGCAAAGTAATTAAGCATGTCTAAATCACGCAAAGCTTGTACAATCAAAGGATAAGAAATGATAGTAGCTTACCGCTAGCAGAAGCCCAAGGATTAGGAAGTGGATTAGTATTTGGAACAGGTGTGTTAGCAGTGGTCTCAGAACCAGTAGTTGGAGGATTCGTAGACTGGTCTCTGCCTTGCCCCGCCCCCTGGGCTCCCAAAAGAGCTGCAAACGGGTTTGAGCCCACATCATTTCTTGCATCTCCAGCCATAGTTGTTGCATTTAGGAAAGGCTCCTGGACATTTTCATACATGCGCCTCAGCATGTTAAATCCCTCGGGAGAAGACTCAATATTGCTCATTGCCCTGTCAGTATTACGCATCATCTCACGCATAAGCTCAGGGTTCCGTGCAGCCTCCATCGTCTGGCGAAGAGTAGCAGGATCATTGAGTACATGAGCAAGCTCTGGATTACGATCCATGATCTCTCGCATTTGAGGATTGTTCATGATCATGTTACGGATGATTTCTGGGTTACTCATCATATTCTGAACGAGAGGCATGTTCATGATGTCTCTCATCATGTTGGGGTTTTGAGTCAACTGCTGCTGGACCTGCTCAAAATCCGGAAGGCCAGCTCCAAATAAACCACCGCCGCCACTTCCAAGACCAGGAAACAGTGAAGCCCCAAGGCCCGATCCAGCAAATGGTCCACCTACATTTGGAGCGGCATCAGTGGGTGCATTCTGGTTACTATTTGGATTTCCAGTATTGGTTGCACTTGCAGTATTAGCAGAGGCAGCTGGAGCAAAACCTCGAACTAAATGAACAGTGTGATCTGCCTCAAGACCTATCAATAACATAAAAAAGACAAGCAAGACATCAAAGACTATCACTTTAACAGCCTGATAACACGCCAAACACATATTTAACAGAGAGAGAGTATAGTCATGTAAAATACAATGCAAAATTAGTAAGTTAACTAATGCTAGGACAGGGGACAAAATACTCCATCCATTCCCCTCGTTGGAAAAAGGAGCCATATTTATCCTCATTCCTCAAGCCCCCGCGTTTTACATTTCTAATACCCTCTTTCTTGTCTGTTCTGATCTTTTAGAAGTCATTGCATAGCCATTGGCACAACTTGTTTCTATAAAGTACAATTCTCTCAACATGTGGCCATCAACACGACTCTCAACCACGATCTAGGGTCTGCATGGCAAGTTAACATACGAGACCTTTCTCTCATTTAAATAATAGCTTGCCAATCTATATATTATCACTTCTTACACCTCTTTGCGAGAAATAATGCTCAATCATATGAACTGAAGTCTGCATCATTTAAATGGAGAAAGCATTAAGTAGAGGTCCTACTTTGTGAAAATGTTTACATACAAATTTACTATCAAGATCATCCGCCGTATCATTAATTATTGAAGAGCAAGAAAAGAGAGGAGATTTACTGAAAGCTTTTTTTCAATAACAACTATTGAAGATTATTGATCAGCTAATATACTTTTCACCGATTTAGGCACATTTATCTATGAAACTTCCCAAAAGTCACATTTAGTTCATCATCCTTAGTTTATCCCCTCAATTTCTCAGATAGCCAAAAAGGTAATAGTAGCATTCAGATTCGTACTTAATCCATTACCCATTCTCAAAAGTGTCTCCATATCCATTATTCGCTTATCAATGCATCCACACATCCCCCATTATTTCCAATTCGAAACAAGAATTCATTCTCCACTTTGGCTAACAGCTGGCGTGTTTGTGCAGTTATTCAAGACTAGACAGCTAATAGTGACCAAGCACAACTCTCTCTCTCTCTTTTTGTTTTCCTTCTTTATTTTTGATAAGCAAAGGGAGAGAACCACAGCTTTTTAAATGAACTCATTAGCAAAACACTTTATCTTTCCTACCATTGGTAGATAAACCCCCAAATATCAATCTTTTTAACCAGGAGACCTTATCCATGTTGCAATTAAACCTTAAAAGAAAACCAATAACCACAATCAACATACCATGTCACCAATCCCCATGACGGATAAAATTGCCTAATTAAATATTTTAACTATGTGATATCTCAACTAAGCAGCAGCAATCAATGACCTCCCTGTATCAAAATCGATATGTAAATGAGGGATAATTAATAATATTACCGTAGCTTTCTAGGGTTTGTTCGTCCTTTAAGATCCGGCCTTTGTAGATCAATCTCTGCTGCTCGGCAGGAATGTCGGAGTGCTGAGCAAGGGTGGACTTGAAGGTTCCAACACTGGATTCTAGAGTCACCTGAACGGAGAATTTGGAGCCGTTGGAACATCGGACGTTAATTGTAACAACTTTTTGATCGCCGACGGTGGCGTTATTCGCGTTATCCTCTTTCGCCGCAGCACTAGTATCACCGCCGCCCATATATGTACAATTCTGGAGGTCAATCGAGAAAAATCACTGGAGAATCGTGACCTGAGTCGAAGAGAGATCAGTTCAAAATCGCCGATTGATCGCAAATGGAAAGCCCTAAATCAGATGATTCACGACTTTCAAAGGGGAGCCGAGATATGTAAAGATATAAGATATATAAAGATATACTATACTATAGACACAAGACAGAAAGGCTGAAAGAGGGATTGCCTTTTTATATTGTGAAAATTAATACTAGTCCTATTCCAATTTGGAAAGTACGTAATGAATATATATATATTATTTATAATAAGGTATTTTTTTTAATAAAATAAGTGAAAGTATTGACTTGTCACTTGCGTGTGCTTGGGTGTAAAATAAAGGGGGAAATTAGGAAAGTGTGTAATAAAATAAAATGATCCAATAAGAATCGAAGGTGCCTTGATCTCGGAGAAACCGGAGAACAACAACATCAAGGAATGGTGGGATTCCACCGGCATTAAGGCAAATGCCATATGGTTGGTGCGCAAAAGTTAACATAATTATGTCTTATTGTCTCTTACTCTTTTTCATACTAATAACTTTGCAAATTACACTAGCTCTTGTTGCATAATTCAGTTTCATTTTACTTTACATGAGTTTAAAAAAAGATATTGAGCGAAAATGGAAATATGAATCTGACTCTTATATTGGATAAATAACATAAAAGTAATAAATCAAAATAATAAAAAGAGTACCTTAGCAGAAAAATAACAAATCAACGTTAAAGTTTGTATATTTGAATAAATTTGAAATTATAACATCATGTTACGTTTGTTAGCCTTATTCATGTATTTTTTCATAAACTTAACCTAATTATTTGAATTGTTGGGGGCAATACATATATACGTTGATGTTGAGCATGATTAATTATGTGTTTGAAATTGAAGCAAAAGTAAAACGAATATGATTGGATTCAAAAGGCTGACCTATTTTCATGTTGTGCCATAACTGCAACACATGAGCTACGATAGTAACATAATTTTGGAGGGCTAGTTTGGCATCATATTGATATGGTTTTCTGAATTTATTGGATATGATTTTATCATGTATTTTAGTTTATGATCTGATGTGATAAGATATATAATGTCACGGGCATACTTAGCTTCAAAAATAAATATCTTTTACATTATTTACCTTTACCTCTATGCATAAACCTTTTTAATTTGCAATACAATATACACATACAAATTATATAAATAACAAACTTTTCTCACTTTATTTTACAGTAAGTTATTTTCCTCTCAATCCGAATGAAAGAAGTTCACATATTCTTCTTCTAAATCACAAAATGCAATTCCAACAAGGATTGGCCTAATGGCTAAGGTAGAAATGACGAGTAGCCTCACATTTGAATCACATTAAATATTGATTGATATCTAATTTATATTTTTCGTGCTACATTTGCTAAATTTTAGGGGAGCTTGGTTTACGATGAAAGCATTTTTAAAAGAGCATATACTAATTTTCCCTCCTTGAAATGAACGTGAAATCTTAATATAATGATTCTTTTGTTATCTTTGAATTTTTATTGCATTAACTTAAGATATTAAAAACCCCACAAAGTGTCATACTGCTGCTACTGTGCGCTAAAGAGAGAGAATATTCTTTCTCCATTGGTATAATCCAAATATACGTGAGACAAAATACATACAACATGAGGGGTGTGTTTGTTACGAAGGAAAATATATTTTTCTCATAAATTTATTTTTCTTCAATTTGAGAAAAATGTTTTCCCTATCAAAAAAGGAAAAAATATTTTTCAAAACTCTTTTTTAACATTTCGCACCCTATTCTCTATCCCCACCAACCCCCACCAACCCATACCCACACCCATCCCCCACCCCCACCCATTCCACCTACCCCAACTTCGCCCACCACCCACCCTAAACTATTATTAAGAGTACTTTCTTTTCATGTTGTAGATAGAGTATTTTTTTTATCTCAACTGAGTATATTCTTTTCATGATGTAATAAAAGTATTTTCTTTCATCTCAACAAAACGAGTACCTTTTTTTTCATGATGTAGAAAAAGTATTTTCTTTCATTTCAACAAAATGAGTACTTTCTTTTCGTGATGTAGAAAAAGTATTTATTTCATTTCAACAAACTAAGTATTTTCTTTTCTTGAAATAGAAAAAGTATTTTTTTTCCAACAAAAAGAGTGCTTTTTTTTCATGATGTTGAAAAAGTACTTTCTTTTCATGATGTAGAAAAAGTATTTTCTTTCATTCAACAAAATGAGTAATTTCTTTTCATATTGTAGAAATGATACTTTATTTTTCAACAAAATAAAGTTTTTTTTTAGTTATAGAGATCAAATTTCGATGTTATTCTTGCGTGAAAAAGTAAAGTAGCACATTAGTTCCTTTGAATTTGTGTGAATTTTGAAAAGAATATTTAAATTCTTGAAGAAAATAGAGACCGGGGGGAGGGGGAGGAGTACAGAAAACATGAGATTTTTGGGAAGGTGGGTTGAGGAGAGTAGCATAAAAAAAAAATTCCTAAAAAAATTTATACTCTAATCAAATACTAGAAAATATTTTTCGAAATTTTTTTTTCACTCACCAACCAAATAAGGAAAAATAAGTGATAAACCACTCATTTTCCAATTCATACCAGACACACCCAAGGATTCAACTACTTTCTACTCAAAATTAGGGCATTGCCTTTGGCTAGCACCATGCATACGGCCAAAGAATGTGTGCATTGCTAGATTACAATTTTACTATCCTAATGATATTGTTTACCCTCAAATTCGAATAACAATTAAACTTATATTGTGTTGTTAAGGATATGTGATTTCGTCCAATACCACAAGAAAATAAATGAATAAATTAGAGAATAAAATAAATCAAACCAGTATGCTAGCCAGGTCTCGACCTTGACTCGGGATAGTCTTGAGGTGGAATAGTAGGAATAGTAAATGATAAAGCAACTCTGACGAACAGTAAGTGAAATAGCAGGAAAGTAACGAGTGTATATATTCTTATCAGTGAACAATGATGATTACAAATGAATGGGATCCCTCTTTATATAATAGAGGAGTCCTAAATAAGGTACACTTCTAATTATAGTAGAAAACCATATTAACATCTCATTAACCGTCTTAGTTTGCACATTCCGAGATTTCCGCCGTGATCTCCGACCGGTTACGGATATCTCGCATTTCTGTAATTGCATTTCACTCGAAGTCGGTTGTACTTAGTCTCGACTGTTGCTGGCCTCGGTCTCGACGGACACTTCGATCTTTGGACTCGATGCCTCATCTTCGAGCTCGGGTCTGGTTCATTACGAGGTCATCCCCGACGCAACTCTCTTGTCTCGATCAAACAGCAAAATCGGGAAGGCTCGATTTTGACCGTATACAGATAGTCCCCTCGTTTCTTAGAGTGTAATGAGAAGAAACGAAATGAGCCTTCGATTTTGCACCTCGGCCAATTATGATGTCACCCTCATGACGTAAGCGACGAAGGCGACTGAAGCGTCGCGTCTGCACAGTTCTCAAGGTCACTAATTGGTGCCAGTTGATGGTCGGCCACTAGTGCCCTTGAACCGTCACGGCAAACATTATAAATAGACCATTTTCACAATTTTGCCAAACTTTACTTTCAAAATCTCTTCTAATCTTCAAAGTACTCCTACTTCCTTTAAGTTCCTTAATTCTGCAAGTTAATCAAATCCCTTTCGCCAATCTTCTCTTAAAACAACAAGTTTCGTCTTCTTCTTTCTTTGAACTCATATAACAATGGCGAAAACATCAGAAATCGTTCCCCAAAAGGAAAAATCTTCTTCATCGCGGTCGGCCGGTGATAAAACGCCGGTGGAGCCACGCATCGAAGAGTGCATTCTCGGGTCATGCGACCTTACTTCTAATTTCAAAATTGAAAAACCCTCTTCGGTCCCTGGCCGATGTGAGCCCATGTCGAGGTATATATGCTCGATATCTGAAGGCGATCTCGAGCAGGTGAAAAAGGACTGCCATCGGGAAAACACAGAGGTGGTGATTCCTACCCCCAAGGAGGATATTACTACTTACGTGGAAGGGTTTTTAAGTGTTTGCACTTACCCTTGCACGTTGGTCCCGTCGATCCCGTCCTTATCGACTTCTGCCGCTAATACCAAATAACTCTTGGCCAGATACACTCCTCCTTTTGGCGCATTGTTATCTTGCTTCGATTCTTCGTGAGCAAGGTCGAAGGGATGCCATTTACCCTAAACCACCTTATGAGGCTGTATAGCCCCCGTCTCTATCGAGGCAGATTAATAAGGCTCCATCGCCGAGCCACAAAGGTGTTGTTCTCGAGTACAAACGAGGACAAAGATCGGGGATGGATGGGTCAGTTTGTCCGAGCGAGGACCTCTGATATAATCCCGGCCGAGAAAATGCCATTCCTAGAGGAATGGAACATGAAGCGTAAGTAAACCCATCACACTTATGTTGGTTGCTTTGTTTCTTTTATCTTCCTTCACCCACATCTTTCCTCACCCATGTATTTTCTTATAATGTAGCGGTTCCCTGGGTGCCCGGTGCAAATCCCGAACCTCGAAAGTTGGGTTCAGAAGCTTGCTTCGACTTCCACATATGTCGAGCGCTCGTGGCGCGTTTAGTGAGGGGTCGATGGGAGGCCAAGAATCATGGTAAGCTTATCCTATACGCTTTTGATGATTTTTTAGAAACGTTTCTTCTTATTTTTACTTGACTCCCTTTTATATAGGTCTCGGGGATGTTGCAGAAATGAGGCCGGCCCCGCCTAGGGAAGAGGTGGCCCCGAAACCAGCTAAGGATAAGAAGAGGAGAAGGGCCTCGCCTTCCGATACCCCAAAGCCTAAGAAGATCAAGGCTCGTAAGTCGAAGAATGACTCTGCCGCTCTGCCTGCTGCCGTAGCCCAAAAACTACGAAATGAAGAAGAGGAGGGAGAAGATGATGGTTGTGAGCTGGTGGCTCGAAAGAGGGGAAGCGTCGAAGCTTCAAAAGCAGTTGTGCCGGTGATGGTCGAGGAGGCTCATCCTCGGACCGAGGAGATCTCGGAAGATGGTACGAGCAAAGTCCCCGACTCATCGGGGGCCGAAGGTGTCTCCCGTCGTGACAAACAACCGGCGAGTGTGCCTATCCGCCGTGACGAACAATCGGCGATTATGCCTGAAGGGTCCAATTCCGAGGCCCTCCGAAAAGGAGAGAGTTCCCCAAGTGGCTTGCCTGGGGCAATCAATATTGATGATTTGCCGCCCGGCCCCACATTTTCTGAAGGGCAATTTTAGGAGGCTCAGTCTATGGAGACCCCCGATGTGGGAACGACCCACGAAGGGGAGGACATATTCCGTGGCTGCTTCACGGGGGTCGATGGCGTTACCTGGATGCAACAATCATTTTTTATGAGGCTCAGCGACTCCAGAACCAGGTAATTTTCAGCCCTCGTTATTAGGTTTGCGTTTGCTTTTCCTTTTGTCTGGTTTCCTTCCTTTCTCCATAGGCTATGACGCTCCATCGGGAAGCATTTTCCAAATCTCTAGCCGAGCTGAACCGGTGTGAGGCCAATCTCAAAAGGCTCACGGAGGAGAGAGACGCCCTCAAACTCCTCTATGTGCAAAAAGAAGAGGAGATAAGGGACCTCCGAGCTGAATTTGCAAGAGCTCATAAAGAGAAGACCGAACTCATCGAGCAGGTAACGTACATTTTTGGGAGCTAGACATATTTGATTTGATATTGGTGACTAACACTTAGATCCTGAAGGATTAGCAGAAGGCCGAAAAGATTGAGTAGCTTCGCGAGGAGGCTGAGGTGAAAGTGGCAAAGACTTTGGGGTGGAAGCAGAATATGGACCGCCTCGCCTTGGAAAAAGATAAAGCTCGAGCCCAGCTGTATTCGGTTGAGCGTCAACTCCAAAGCGTGAAGAAGGAGAGCTTGGCCCAAGCCAAGAAAATTGAGGAGCTCGAATCTCTATTGGCCGCTGAGCTTGAAAAAGCCACATCTGAGGCAGAAAAAGTAACGGCCGAGGCGGAGGCTGTCGTGACCGTCTACCGAGCCAATATTGAAGCCGCTAACGCTTGAGCAATGGACATTTTTGATGCTGTAGAGGTTCGATTATCCTACATTGCTGGTCATGCTAAGTTCTAGTATCAGAGAGAGACTCTCAAAGATATTCACGCTCGTGGCTTTGACCTCACAGCCGATATCGAGAATGCGAAAGTGTTAGAGGCCGAAGCCGAAGCTTTACTCTCTAATGATGATGACTCCGGGGGCGCAAGTGGATTCGAGAGCAGAGAAGATGAAGATGAAGCTCCCGAGTAAGATTTGGCACTTAGAACTTTTTTCTTCTTTTTGGATTTTTGTGTAAGACCTTGAGTGGTCTTTGTAAATACTCTCGTATATATGAAAGATCCATTTTCTTTCCGATTTGTCTCTGACTTTTGTTTTGTGAAAACTTTGTTTTGCTTTCGCCTTATGATAATTCGGATATACTTTAGGCCTTGTGAGGAATTTAACTTCACCTCGTTGCCCCGTGAAAATTTTATTGAAATCGGATTACTATAGTTTCTATAGTCGAATGAGTACTTGCTCGAACTTGGAGTAAAAAAAACCTTAGGTTTTTTGGTTAAGTGAGGGCGGGTCCCCGAGCTCAACAATGTAATGGCCCTTAGGCTCTTGAATCGGGCCGATATGGCCTCAAAATAGTGGCTTTTTCCTTTTTTCGGCTTAAAAGTTTAATTCGTTATGCCTTAGCATGAGATAAATCTGTACCCATTAGGATTTAGTGTTGTCAAAAACGTTGTTATGCCTTAGCATAAGTTTGTTCGAGAGTTCGAACAATTTAGTACCCCTTAAGGTTTTCGAGGGTTTATGTTATCGAAACCCTTTGTTATTTTGTCGAGGGTGGCCTTGTTTAACCGATTTTATGAAATAATTTGAAGGCCTGTTTGATTACGGAATTCGGACGTCTCCGAACCGTGTTAGTTTGGTCGTAGCCTTTAACTTGATATTTTCCCATTGGGCTTGTCTATCTATTAAACTTCAAACTTGTTCGAAGTATTAGTCCCCGAGTGGGGTGGTCGTGGTCTATAAAATCAAGGATTGCCTTTTTAAGGTCTTAAGGTTTCGAAGTTTAACAATTCAAGCATGTCAATTTTTGAACGACAGTCCCTGAGTACGGGGTTAATTGCTCTCTTTGTTTACGATTGGCTCTTGAGCCGGTTTCCGTAAAATATCGTAAGTACGAAATTGCAAAGTGAAAATTCCACTAAGGCATGGAACACCTAATAAGGAAAAAAGGTACTTCTTTCAATAGATCATTCATGCGTACACATTTTGTTTAGGGCTCGGGCAACCTACATGGGCACGGTTCGTTTGACTGTTTGACCCTTCATAGAATTTTCCTATCGAGACCCTATTGACACGAAGCATCTTCTTTGAAAACATAACATCTGAGGGTGATGCCCCCCAGTATTCGAGGTTGAAAGTAAAGAAGCCTCGGATATTGTTGAATTGTCCCCAGGTAGCACATATAATTGTTGCCTCGTTAAAAACCTCGCCGGAAAAACCCATTTGGGATAAAAACCGATCTAAGGGAAAAAAGAGTGCAACGCGTGCTTTAAAACCTAAGGTCTTCATGTTGAAGAGCTTCTCGACGTCTTTGATCGAACACCTGCAATAAGTTAGTATCGAATACAAATAAAAAGGGAGAAAGTCATACCTTAGTAATAATATCGTTAAAGGAGTGATATGTTCCAATTATTTGGCAATTGTTCGCCCTCCATTGTGCCAAGTTTGTAAGATCCCTTTCCGATGACACCGAGGACATGATATGGCCCTTCCCAATTTGGGCCGAGCTTCCCTTCGTTCGGGTCTCAAGTATTGAGGGTGACTTTCCTCAGAACTAAGTCCCCTATTTTGAAGTGTTGAAGATTGGCTCTTCGATTATAATATCTTTCGATTCGTTGTTTTTGGGTGGCCATTCGCACGAGGGCGGCTTCCTATTTTTCATCTAACAATTCGAGGCTTATGCTCATAGCCTCGTAATTTGATTCTTCCGATGTGTATCGAAACCTGACGCTTGGTTCCCCGACTTCGATCGGGATCAGAGCTTCGATGCTATATACTAAGGAGAACGACGTTGCCCTCGTACTAGATTTTGTCGTTGTCTGATATGCCCAAAGGACTTCGCGCAAAATTTCTCTCAATTTCCCCTTAGCATCGTTCAACCTTTTCTTTAGGTTTTGAATGATGGTCTTGTTCGTTGATTCGGCCTGTCGTTCCCACTAGGATGATACGGCGTTGATAATGTCCTCTTTATTTTATGATACCGGATGAAGTCTATAACCTCTTTCTCTCAGACTTTCTCGAAAGCCTGTGCTTCAACCCATTTAGAGAAATAGTCAGTCATAAATAAAATGAACTTAGCTTTACATGGGGCCGATAGCAGAGGACCAACGATGTCCATCCCCCATTTCATGAATGGCCATGGGGATAGGACCGAATGAAGTTGTTCTTCGGGCTGATGGATCATTGGTGCATACCGTTGGCATTTATCACATTTTCGAACAAACTCCTTAGCGTTTTTTTCATACTATCCCAATAGTATCCTGCTATGATGATTTTGTGAACTAGTGATTTGGCACCGGAGTGGTTCCCACAAGTACCTTCATGGACTTCTGGTAGAATATAATCGGTGTCCCCCGGTCCCAAACATACTGCTAATGGTCCGTCGAACGTCCTTTTGTACAATGTTCCATCTTTAGCAAATGTGAATCGAGCAGTTTTTGTTCGTAGGGCCCTTAATTCTTTAGGGTCCGATGGGAGCTTTCCGTTTTTCAAGTACTCGATATATTTATTCCTCCAATCCCAAGTTAAGTTTGTGGAGTTTATCTCAGCGTGACCTTCTTCAATCACGGATCTCGAGAGTTGAACGACAGTCCACGAGCTGATTTCGTCCTCCTCAACTGATGACCCCAAATTTGCAAGAGCATCAGCTTCACTATTCTGCTCTCGAGGTATGTGCTGCAAGGTCCATTCTCTAAATTCGACCAGGACCCTTGATGTGCTGCAAGGTATGTGCTGCAAGGTCAGCTCATTTCTTTCGTTATTTTTGTATTTAATTATGTTTATGATGTAAATCTAAATTTGGTTTATTTCCTCCTCTTCGAAGAGTAATTTCAACGTTAATTTAGTTTCTCATCACGTATGTCCAATCTAATTGATACTAAAGGAAAGACCTGACTAGCAAAATATTCTTATGGGCTATTGTCTCATATTTTTAAAATTATTTCTTTAAAGTTTCTTTCTTCTTTTTGTTAAAGAAAAGCAAGAGTAGTTGCTATCTTATAGTAGTATATATAGTAGAGATTGTATTTCTTTTGGAAATACATATTATGTCCATCTAATATATCGATTGAGTGTTAGATATGAATATGCCTCTTGATGCTTTAGTAAAGTTATAAAATATCTAAAAGTTGCGTCCATTAGTTATCCTTTTAATAAAGAACAAATAGATGTTTGCTTTGTGAAAGTTGGCTAATTTGTTTATTGACCTTAATTTTTCCTTTTAGTATAGATGATAACTGACTTATATACTAGAAGCTGACCATCATCGGTAATATAGGCAAGAAATTAAATATAGACTTATTTACTACTAAGATCCTGTTATGAATCAAAAGAAGTGATAATAGTTTTATTGCCCTTATATCCTATTGCTGTGAAGGATGACTCCTAATTCTTTATTTTTTCTTTTCTTTGCATGTACACTTTGGAGCAAATGGAGTCTTAATTCGAGACTCTCATAGTGAAAGTCTCATAGAGACTCAACGCTACCACCACCACATGGAGTCATTGCATACCATCTTTCATAGAGTGTACCGGATAGCAAGAGAACAAGCGAAATTCGCTTAGGGACGCCTATGGCGACCTCCTCCCCCTTCTTCTTCTGACATTTACTTTGTTTTTTTTGTTATGATTGTTACTCTGTTATGTGGTTTGGTTTTTGTTTTTTTTTTCTCTTTTGTTGTGTGTTTCGTTTTGGTTTCAATTTCTTGGGGTGACTGTTCGAATCTAATTTCTTGGGGTGACTTTTGGTTAATCGTTTTTTCCTAATTTAATTAACATATATTAATAGTTTTGCACGCTCATATGTTCTTCACGTAAAACTATTTTCAAATACTTGACCATGAGCTAAGCTGTATTCCTAAACACTAAAAAGTATTTAGAATGCCATACTTTTTTTTACCAAGATTTTTTCTAACTTAATTAACCTAAGTTTGGCCGGTAATCGTTATTAACAGATCTTAAAGAGTGCTTAACACCTTCTCTTTAGGATAATTAGAACCCTTACCTAAAATTTCTAAGGTTAAGCAGACCGTAAAAACAGAGTTAACTTTAACCATTATTTAGACAATAGGTGTCTTAATTCACCTTTAAAATAATTAGGTGACGACTCTCTTAATTAATTAAACCTCAGAATTACCAATATGTTGTACTCTAATTTGACCCGTGTTAAAATGGGGTATAACACCTCGTACTCAGCCTCCTTGTTAGTCAACTTAGAAGTTTTGATGGATTGTCTAATAGTATTGCCCGTGGGCGGCTTCAAAACGATGCCTAGCCCGAACTCCTTCACATTCGAAGCGCCGTTTGTGAAAAGGGTCCACCCCCCGATGATGTACCTGATTTTAACAAGAGTTCCTTCTCGATTTCGGGTACGAGGGTTGGCGTGAAATCGGCCACGAAGTGTGCTAAAATTTGAGACTTGATGGCCATTCGGGTTGATATTCGATATCGTATCCACTGAGTTCGATGGCCTATTTGGCCAATCGGCCCGACAGTTCGGGCTTATGCAAAACATTACGAAGTGGGTAAGTGGTTAATACACATATGGGGTGACATTGAAAATACGGTTTTAGCTTCCTATAGGCGCTTATCAATGCAAGTGCCAATTTCTCTAAGTGTGCATATCTAGTTTCTGCTTCTCCTAGAGTTCGACTTACATAATAAACAGGGAATTGCGTACCTTGCTCTTCTCAAACTAGGACACCACTTAGCGCTATCTCTAAGACTGCCAAGTACAAGTAGAGTTTTTCAGCTGCCTTTGGAGTATGAAGCAAAGGTAGGCTCGAGAGGTATCGCTTAAATTCCTCTAACGCCTGTTGGCTATCTGGGGTCCAGGCAAAATCGTTCTTCTTTTTGAGTAGATAGAAGAAATCTATGACTCCGATCCAATGATCTCGAGATGAATCGGCCTAAGGCAGCTATCCGCCATGTCAGCCTTTGCACGGCTTTAACGTTGTCCACGACGGTGATGTCTTCGATAGCCTTGATTTTATCGGAGTTGATTTTGATTCCCCGATTCGACACCATGAAGCCAAGGAACTTGCCCGAACCGACCCCGAAAACGCATTTCTCGGGGTTGAGCTTCATGTTGTATTTTCTCAAAATCTCGAATGTTTCCTGCAAATGTGTCAAATGGTCCTCTGCACGCAGGGATTTAACTAGCATGTCATCATTATATACTTCCATTGGCTTACCTATTTGTTCTTCGAACATTTTATTTATTAGGCGTTGGTAGGTAGCTCCTGCGTTCTTTAGCCCGAATGGCATTACATTATAACAATATGTTCCATACTTGGTGATAAATGAGGTTTTTTTTCTTGGTCTTTCGAGTTCATTTGATTTTGATTGTACCCGGAATAGGCATCGAGAAAACTAAGGATCTCGTGGCTGGGCGTGGCGTCGATCATGCGATCGATGTTAGGCAGTGGAAAAGAATCTTTGGGACATGCCTTGTTTAAATCCTTATAATCTACACACATCCTAAGTTTATTCCATTTTTTAGCAACTACGACTACATTGGCTAACCATTCGGGATATTTCACTTCCCGAATGGACCTTATTTTGAGAAGTTTAGTTACCTCGTCCTTTATGAATGCATGCTTTACCTCGGACTGGGGTCTTCTCTTTTGTTTCACTGGTATGAACTTTGGGTCCAGGCTTAGTTGATGTGTTGTTATCTCTGACGGGATCCCTATCATGTTTAAGTGGGACCAAGCAAAACAATCTATATTATCAATAAGAAATTGAATAAGCTTTTTCCTGAGTTCGGGGGTTAACCCCGTTCCTAGGTATACCTTTTGCTCGGGCAGGTACTCGATCAATATAACCTGTTCCAGCTCTTCGACCGTTGATTTGGTGGCGTCGGAATCTTCGGGAACAACAAAAGTTCGAGGGGTCAAAAAATCTTCCTCTTCCTCTTCCTCTTCCTCTTCCATTTCCTGCTGCTCCGATTTGGTCGAGGCTGGTGGCGGTGATTGCTATTTGGCTTCTTGTTTACCCTTGATGCCCGATCCTTACGATGTTGATAGCGCCGATATCGGCATTACCTCATCCACCGTGAACATTTCTTTTGCAGCATGCTGCTCTCCGTACACTGTTTTTACCCCGTCCGACGTCGGGAATTTCATCATTTGGTAGAGAGTCGAAGGGACTACCCTCATGTTGTGGATCCAAGGCCTCCCGAGCAGGGCGTTGTACCTCATGTCGCCCTCGATTACGTGAAACTTGGTATCTTGGATAATCGCCACGTTCACCAGTAGGATAATCTATCCTTTAGTTGTTTCATTGGCCATATTGAAATTGTTCAAGACCCGAGCTGCGGGCATGATCTGATCTTGTAGGCCGAGCTGCTCCACGACCCTTGATCGGATGATATTTGCCGAGCGACCTGGATCCACTAAAACGCGCTTAACTTGAACTTTGTTTAATAATATAGAAATTACCAGGGCGTCGTTGTGAGGATGAGAATTTCCTTCTGCTTCCTCGTCGTTGAATGATACGGTGCCTTCTAGCATATAGTCCCGGGTCCGTTTCTCCCTAGTAATTGATACCTTAGTGCGTTTGAACACGGGCACTTGTGGAATATCGACCCCTCCGACGATCATATGAATTACATGCTGCGGCTCCTCCTGTTCATTTTTCCTGTTGGCGTCCCTTTCCCTGAAATGATTCTTGGCTCGATCACTTAGGAATTCTCGAAGGTGGCCCTCATTGAACAAATAGGCTACCTCCTCTCTCAATTGCCTTCAGTCCTCGGTCCTGTGACCATGCGTGCCATGATATTTACACATCAGATTAGGGTTCCTTTGGGAAGGATCGATCTATATGGTCCTGGGCCGTATGGTATCTTTGATTCATCCAATTGCCAATACAATGCCTGACGCATTGACACTAAAATTATATTCCGACAATTAAGGTGCCTCTGTGGGATCGGCGTATTTATCAAAACCACTTTTTCTCATTTATCAAAACCATTTTTGCTCATGAGTCCTCGAGAAATCTGTCCTCAATCGCTTCTTCGATCATTCCGGGCGGAATTGCGTCCTGGACCACTGTTCTTGCGATCTGAGGTATACGGTTGATATCGATCTTTGTTCGATCTTGGCTCTCTGTCGATGTCCCTCTGGTTTTTGGCTGCTGACCCATTTGGGTGCACTGAACCGAAATGAGCTCCTAATTGGTCATCCTCGACCTTGATCTTTGATTGATACCGATTGTGTGCATCTGCCCAAGTTACAGCCGGATATTCGATCAAATTTCGCTTCAGCTGACAAGATGCTATCGAACTTCATTCATTCAATCCCTGAGTGAAAGCTTGAATGACCCAATCATCTGTGACCGGTGGCAACTCCATGCGTTCCATTTGAAATTGGGATACAAACTCCCTCAATATTTCATTATCACTCTGTCTTTCTTTGAAAAGGTCCGATTTCCTTGTCGCAACCTTTATGGCTCCGACATCTGCCTTTACGAAAGAGTCTGCCAACGTGGCAAACGAGTCAATGGAAGTTGGTGGTAGATTGCGGTACCAAATCATTTCTCCCTTTGATAGGGTTTCCCCGAACTTCTTCAATAAAACAGATTCGATCTCATCATCTTCCAAGTCGTTACCCTTGATGGCACATGTGTAGGAGGTGACATGCTCGTTGGGATCGGTGGTCCCATTGTATTTAGGTATGTCCGGCATATGAAACTTCTTCTGAATGGGTTTTGGAGCCGCACTCGGAGGGAATGGCTTTGTACAAATTTTTTTGAATCCATCCCTTTCAAGATTGGCGGTGCCCCCGGTATCTGATCAACTCGGGAGTTGTATGTTTCCACTTTTTTATCATTAGCTTCGATTTTCTTCTCTCCTAATTCAATTCTTTTGGTGAGCTCTTTAAGCATTTTCATTATTGCAGCATCGGTCCCCGATTCGTTACCATTCGACCTCTCTGGCACTGGCTCGGTACGGCGAGTGATTGCTAGCTCGACCCCACTCGGAGCTCTATGTTGATTTTATAGCTGAGCAATAACGGCTTGCTGAGCCTGTAGCATCTTGAATATCACTTGGAGACTGACTCCTCCGTCTCCTTTGCCCTGTGCACCTTGGCCACCAGATCGGCCTTATCTGCGTACACTCCCTTCGGGGTCCGCGCCTCGGTCTGCAATTAAAGCAACGTGCGAACTGACATCGACTGGATTGGCAACTGGTGCTTCCCTGGATTAGCCCGTGGCACCTCGACTCCTGGAGCAATTACATTGTCGTTTTCCCCGCGAAACCCGATGCCATTGTTACCATGTGTGGGTGCATTTTGTGAGTTGGACATGTTTTAACCTGAGAGCAAAGATACTTGACAAGAACAAGCGTAAAATAATGTGTGTTATCAGAATCAACACCGAACAATCACTATTATCCTTAGCCCCACGGTGGGGGCCAAACTATTTACCCTCAAATTCGGATAACAATTAAACTTATATTGTGATTTTAAGGATACGTGATTTCGTCCAATACCAGTTGATAAGCAAGAAAATAAATGTCACGACCCGGATTTACCACCCTCGGGAGTCGTGATGGCGCCTACTAATACGAGCTAGGTAAGCCAATTAATAGCACAATTTACCTTTTTCCCATTTTATATTCATTAACAATTTCGAAGTAATAACATTTAAACAACGGAATTTAATATAAGCGGAAGAAAAACAACAAGCCATCTGAACACGAATATCTAATACAACAGTTTGAATTTCGACTACCCAGAACTGGTGTCACAGTTTCAAGACGGTCTAGGAATACTACAAATAAAGGTCTGAAAGAATTAAATACGACACTATCTCTAGAAATACATGTAAGAAACAGGAAAGTAGATAGAAGGAGATGCCAAGGCCTACGGACGCCTGCAGGGCTACCTCGGGTCTCCTGATGAACAAGAATCAGCAATCCCACTGCGATCCGAAGTCTACAACACTGGGGTCTGCACAAAAGAGTGCAGAGTGGAGTATCAGCACAACCGACCCCATGTGCTGGTAAGTGCCAAGCCTAACCTCGGCGAAGTAGTGACGGGGCTAGGACCAGACTACCAAATAAACCTGTGCAATTTAACTATATACAACATAAAAGAAGTACAGAAAGAAACAGTCATATACAATCAAGTATGGGAGGGGGAAAACATGCTGCCGGGAAACACCGAATAGTAACAGAAGTGCAACAAATAAATATGAGGATCACCACAGTTTAACTGAAAATAGGAAGGGGAAATCGTGCTGCGGGGTACAACAAATATCAGCAGGAAGCCAGCAATTTAGTGTAGAGAGACCGTAACACGGTTATCAATAAAAATTAGGAAATCAAAGACAAGTGCACGGCATCACGCTTCGTGCTTTTACTCTCTCTCACCAAAACAATACACGGCATCACCCTTCGTGCTTTACGCTCTTCCTCACCATAAGAATCAATATAATAGGCACGGAATGGTACATCGTGCGGCACGGCATCACCCTTCGTGCTTTACACTCTTTCCTCACCATGAAATCAATATAATAGGCACGGAATGGTACATCGTGCGGCACGACATCACCCTTCGTGCTTTACACTCTTTCCTCACGAAACAAACAATGCACGGCATCACCCTTCGTGCTTTACGCTCTTCCTCACCCAAACAACAATCACAAAAAATAGGGCAAGGAAATAAAGAAAATTTGCAATAAGAATCCCGGGAAGGGAGCAACAAGTCAACAATTAAATCCCGGCAAGGGAACAACATCAATAACATCCACATCCTAGCAAGGGAGATAACAAATAAACCAACAATAGCCCGGCAAGGGTGACAACATAATGATCTCTTCTCTTTCTCACTTTTACTTCACAATTCACTTCACAACTCGAGCCAATACTCTAGAGGTTCAATTATCACTTTTACCGTCACATCTCATTTCATAACTCGAGCCAATGCTCTAAAAGTTCAGTTGTTACTTATACTTTCACAATTCGTTATACAACATGAGCCAACACTCCTCAATGTTCATAGGTCACAATTCTTTCCACAAACTCTACACAACAATTAGAAACCATCACCAAGGCATGAAAGATACAACGAAGTCATGATAATCACAATATAAAGACTCACGGGCATGCTAGACACCAACGTATAGATACTCGTCACCATGCCTATACGTCGTACTCAACAATTACCACATAGCAAATAAGACTCAACTCCTAATCCCTCAAGCTAAGGTTAGACCAAACACTTACCTCGATGCCTCGAACATAATTCACGATTCAATTATAGCTTTACCCCTTGATTCCACTACCAACTCGCTCGTATCTAGTCACAAGTTACTTAATTACATTAATAAACGCTAAATGAATCAATTTGAATGCACGAATATGAATTTTCCAAAGTTTTACCCAAAAAGTCAAAAATCGCCCCCGGGCCCACATGGTCAAAACCCGAGGTTCGAAACAAAACCCGATTACCTATTCCCCCACGAACTCAAATATATGATTTGTTTTGAAATCGGACCTCAAATCGAGGTCCAAATCCCCAATTTTTGAAAAACTTAGGTTCTACCCAAAACACCCAATTTCCCTCATGAAAATCCTTGATTTTAAGTTGAAATCATGTTAAAAGATGCTAAGAATTGAGGAAAGTTAGTTAAAAACGACTTACAATTGATTTGGAGAAGAAGGAATTCTTGAAAAATCGCCTAAGTGTGTTTGTGTTTGAGAGAATATGAAAAATGGGGTTTAAAATCGGCTAAGTATAAAATTGCAGGTCTCAGATGTGGAAATTGCGAAAAAAGTTTGGGAATTGAAAAAAAAAAATTGGGAAATGCGAACCTGGGAATTGCGAAATAAGTTTGGGAAATGCGAACCTGGGAATTGCGAAGAAAGTTTGGGAAATGCTAAGCCTGGGAATTGCGAAAAAAAGTTTGGGAAATGCGAACCTGGGAATTGCGAAGAAAGTTTGGGAAATGCGAAGCCTGCAGGCCTGCAATTTCCTAAGTCCAAAATTTTACCCCGTGGCCTATCCAAAACTCACCCGAGCCCTCGGGGCTCCTAACCAAATATACACGCAACCTCAAAAACATCCTACGGACTTATTCGTATACTCAAATCACCAAAATAACATCATGAACATCGAATTAAACCTCAAGATCAATAAAATTTCTCAAAACTTCTTTAAACATCAAATTTGCATTTAAGGTCCGAATCACGTCAAATGGATTCCGTTTTTCACCAAATTTCACAGGAACGTCTTAAATCATATATAAGACCTGTACCGGGCGCCGGAACCAAAATACGGGCCCGATACCATNTCATTTCATTTCAGATAGCTCTAACCATGACAAGGACTCTGTTATTGACATTGATATCCCTTTTGGAAGTTTTGATTATGTAAAAAGATATATGCTAGATACAAACCAACATTGAAAATTGTTTGATCATGTGCTTTATTCATGTTTATTGAAAAAGAGAGAAGTGCATGAAAATAACAAATTATGCTTCGTGGTGTTGGGCACATGCCCATGTTGTCCTGCCAAAGGCCCAATGGCCTAATCCTATTCTCTTTTGGTTTCCAATCCTATTTGGAACTGGATTCGGTTTATTCCTATTTTGAGTGGGTTTTGGCTTTAAGAGAAAGCACCACTCATGATCTATAAATAGGACAACCTTGAAGAATTATTCTATGCTCATTGATACAAGTCTTTGAAAGACTTAAGCACATAACAGTGGGTTTTGAGAGAGCTTTCATCAAGAGAGAAGAGAGGAAAAAGTATTTGTTTTGCTGCAGATTTTTATTCCGACCAGCCAACTTCAAATCACGTTTTCCGATTCATTAACCGTTGGATCGGGCTAAAATTTTGATTGAGTGTTCGTAACATCTTGGTCTTGGATATGAATGGTAGAGATCGGATTTGGAGGCTCGTAGCATCTGATTTCGAGCCTCGAACAGCAGCTTCATTTTGTGGATTATACTCTTTCTTCAATTGATTAGTTGTTGCTCTTGTTGCTCCGTGTTTGGCCCTTGTTGTGTAGCCAATTTGGAGAACTTTTGTAACCCTCTTATTGTTATAGTG
>NW_017670989.1:383085-390915 GCF_001879085.1 Nicotiana attenuata | reverse complement strand
GAATAGAACCGATGCCTCTCTGTGACAAACCAGAATAATACCTGTAATGACGGAGTCGGAGGCAACGGCCTCAGTACGAGCAGGAATAGCATAATATCTAGCCCGGCCCCTCTCTCGAGGGCGACCTCTATCTCCCCGACCTCCGCCCCTAGCCGGCTGGGCAGGTGGGGTAGCAGCTGGAGCTGTGATCATGGCCTAAGAACTCTGAGGAGCACTCTGCGGCTGAGCAGTCTGTGAAGATGCACCTCTACCAAGTCTGGGGCAGTCCCTAACCATGTGGCGCGTATCACCGCACTCGAAACAAGCTCTGGGAGGACGCGGTGGCTGTGACTGGCTGGGACTAGGCCTGCCGGACTGACCTCTGGAAACACCCCGCGCGGGAGGCGCGCTAGAAACTGGAGGGGCATAGTAAGGCTCCTGAGGTGCAGGTAGGGCTGGAGAACTGCCGGCTGCTGGAAGAGCTGAATGAACAGGGCGACCCGAATAATGTCTACCATAACGACCTGCTGATGGGGTACGGGCACCAGAGTAGTGGTCCGAATCTCGAGACCTCTTGGCCTCCCTCTCCCCTCGCTCCCTGGCGAGCATACCCTCAATCCTCCTAGCAATGCTCACTACCTGCTGATAAGGAACGTCCGTCTCCAACTCTCGAGCCATGCTAGATCTGATGGATGGGATAAGACCCTCAATGAACCTGCAAACTCTCTCCCGAACTGTAGCAACCAAAGCCGGTGCATGCCTGGCCAATCTGGTATAACGGATGGCATACTTTGAAACTGTCATAGCACCCTGGCGCAAATGCTCAAACTCTGCGCGCCATGCATCCCTAAGACATTGGGGAACAAACTCTCTCATAAACATATCCGAGAACTGGGTCCAAGTCAGTGAAGCAGCCTCGACTGGACTGTCTAACTCATAAGTACGCCACCAATCATAGGTGGCTCCCCGAAGCTGAAAAGCAGTGAAAGAAACCCCGCTGGACTCCACTATGCCCATAGTGCGAAGAATACGATGACACTCCTCCAAAAATCCCAAGGCATCATCTGATGCTAATCCACTGAAAACTGGGGGATCATACTTCTTGAACCTCTCAAGTCTCCGCTGCTCGTCCTCTGAAGAAGCTGACCCATCCTCGGGCTGAACTGGCGCTGCAGGCGGTGCCGGAATAATCTCGGGAGCCTGCTCAACCTGCACTCGCTGCTCAGGAGTGCAGACGGCGGGAGTCTGTGCTCCTCCCCCGGCCTGGGATGTGGCTGCAGCAATGGGGATCAACCCTGAGCCAAGGTGGTGTACATGCTCATGAACTGAGCCAAAGTCTCCTGGAGCGCTGGAGTAGTAGTGGCAGTAGTAGGTGTGCCAAGTGCCTGGGCTCTGGCTAGATCTGCTGGTGGTAACTCAGCGGCAGCTCGCGCAGGTGCTCTGGCTGCACCACGTGCGCGTCCTCGACCTCTCCCCCGGCCCCGGCCTCTGACGGCTGCAGGAGGGGGCGCGGGTGCCTGATCATCACGAGTAGCACGTGTCCTCACCATCTGTGAGAGAATAGAAGTCAGAAGTTTAGAATTGATGTTCGAAATATCGCACGACAAGGAATTCAAATGAAATGAAGATTTCTCCTAAACAGTTACATAGCCTCTCGTAGATAAGTACAGACGTCTCCGTACCGATTAGCGAGACTCTAATAAACCGGCCTGTGTTCCGTGACTCCTATGAACCTAGAGCTCTAATAACAACTTGTCACGACCCCCGTTCACCCTTCATGAACATGTCGTGATGGCACCTAGTTCCTACAACTAGGTAAGACTAACAGTGCGGAAATAACAATTCAACTTGAGGAATAATCAATTAAAACTGAACATATGAAAATAACCACTGAATATAAGGACGCCCGGCCTATACAACTCTAAAGATATGCGGAAGTCTACAACTCAATCCCAAAACCCGGAAACTCACAGGAAACACAGGCTAATAGAATTACCATAAGTACTCTAATCTCCAGAATATCTACATCAAAAGTATGATAGGATAACAACTCTACAACTAGAATAAGGAAGAAGACTCTTCGGTCTGCGGATGCTGCAGATATACCTCGAAGTCTCCGTGTATCTCCTCGCCTCAAGGGTAGTGCGCCTGAGAAGAGGTACCTGGATCTGCACATGAGAAACATGCGCAGGAAGGGCATGAGTACACCACAGTGGTACTCAATAAGTGCCGAGGTTAGAGGGCATGAGTACACCACAGTGGTACTCAATAAGTGCCAAGCCTAACCTCGGTTGGGTAGTGACGAGGAAGGTCAGGGCCCTATTGAGGTAAAATATAATATTAATTAACAGTACGAAAATCTGACAGAAATAATGAGTACAGCAGTGAGATAAGACAGGCTAACGAAATAATAACAACTACACAAAGAACAAAATGGACACAGAATGACTACAGCTCAATACCAAGAATAACAATGAGGGTCTCCCAGGATACCGTCCTGTAGCCCCTCCTCAACTATCCAGTGGATCTCCCGGGATACCGTCCCGTAGTCCAACTCATGTGCCAAACCGAAGGATCTCCCGGGATACCGTCCCGTAGTCCAACCATCAATATGCAGGGGGGGGATCTATCGGGAATCTAACCCGCAGTCCCAAAGTAAAAGTGCAGGAGGGATCTACCGGGAATCGAACCCGTAGTCCCAAAGTAAACAAACAGGGGGGGAGGGGGAGCTACCGGAATCCCTCATCCGTAGTCCCAATGTAAATGTGCAACCACAGCCAGAAATATACAAAGGAATGAAGTACGAAATACAACACAGATAGAACTAGCCTAGCATGCTTCACGTAGAACAGTCAAAACAACTCAAGCAATTAGGCAATCAAGTCAACTAAACATGTTTTTCCTAATCTAGCACAAGTTATAATTTCAAGTAGAATAAGGCAGGTAAGAAGGAAACCAAATCTCAATAACTTAAGTAAAAACCGGATTTTCCATCAATCGGCTCAAGTACGCGCCCGTCACCTCACGTACAAGGCACTCAAATATCAAGTAACAATCCTAAGGGGAACAGTCCCCCACACAAGGTTAGACAAGCCACTTACCTCGAACCGGCTCAATAATCAACTAGGAACCACGCCTTTGCCACGAGTATCCGACTCCAAATGGCTCAAATCTATTCAATTCAATTACATATCGTAAGTAATATTGCAAACAACTGATTCCACTAATAAATTTAAGCTAAGGCGCGAAAATAGGTAAAATGACCAAAACGCCCCTCAGGCCAACGTCTCGAAATTGAATAATTTTCACATTTTCAGAACCCTCGTACTCTCACGAGTCTAATCATATAAAAATCTCCCAAATCGGAGGTCAAATGCCCACTCAAAATCCAAAGGTTAGGTCTAAGAAGTTTTCCCCAAACTATCCAATTTTTGACCCTAAATTCGAATTCTAATGATGGATAACTACAAAATGTTGAAATATAGCTAGGAGGGATCAAAGAAACATTACCCAATGGTCTTCTCTTCAAAACCCCCTGAAAATCGCCCTTCCCCGAGCTAAATTCGACTTTTCTAACTTATGAAATCAAACCCTTGAATTTTCTATATCAGAACAGGTGTTTCCGCTTTTGCGGACAAGGGACCGCATCTGCGGTCCCACTTCTGCGGACAAACTCACCGCTTCTACGATTTTTCATTAAAGCCAAGAGTTCCGCTTCTGCGGTCCTAAACCGCACCTTGGTTGCCGCTTCTGCGGTTAAACTTCCGCACCTGCGGAAACTGAAGGAACACTCGAATTTCGCTCCTGCAGTGGTCTAGCCGCTTCTGCGGTTCCCAAGCCGCAGAACCGGAAATACCAGATGACAGAACCTTCAGCAATTCATTCAACTTCAAAATTTTCCGTTGACCACCCGAAATCATCCCGAGGCCCCCGGGACCTCAACCAAAAGCACTAATACCACCTAATGCCTTATTCGAACTTGTACCAATCCTTAAAACACCTAAAACAACACCAGAAACCCGATTAAATCAATGATTCAAGCCTAAGAACTTCAAATTTCTTCCAAATACGCTTTCGATCAAAAACCTAACCAAAGCACGTCCGAATGACCTGAAATTTTGCACACACATCCCAAATGACATGACGGAGCTACTGCAACTTTCGGAATTCCATTCCGACCCTCGGATCAAAAACTCACTATCGGACCGGAAACTTCAAAAATACAAACTTCGGCATTTCAAGCCTAAATGAGCTACGAACTTCCAAAATACATTCCGAACACGCTCCCAACCCTAAAATCACCTAACGGAGCTAACGGAACCATCGGATTTCCATTCCGAGGTCGTCTTCATACTGTTCTGACTACGGACCATTTTTCAACACTTAAGCTCTCATTTAGGGACTAAGTGTCCCAAAACACTCCAAATCCTAACACCGAACGTCCGAGAAAACCAAAATAGCAGAAATGAACTTAGGGGAAACAGTTAAGGGGGGGATCGGGGCGTAAATTCCAAAAACGACCGACCGGGTCGTTACATGACTATGGTTAATTCATGATGTGAATGTGACAACATCTGATTTATGAATACATATTCATTCTTGGAAGAATATGAACGTGCTAGTGGTAGTGAATATACCACGCACTCACCTCTAGAAGGAGGTTTGAGATGATATAATAAAATAATATCATTATTAAGGCATGAATGGTCATTGGTCACGTACCTATTGTACGCCAAAATATTTTGGCAATGTGATTATTAAAGAATAACATTAATGCAAGAAACATATCTTGCGTATAATTTTGACCATGGCCATAATGGTATAACTTTCTCCTTGAAAGAGATATATGACCATATGGATGTTGATGAACATGTGGTAGTACAAAATTAATTGAGAGCTCTGGAGGAGCCAATTATCATTATTTTGGAGAAATAAAATTGATTATCAATAAGACGTTATGTTGTAGCAAGTCTCAAAGAAACTTATTGAGTTTCCAAAGTATACGCGAAAGCGGTTGATTATATTGAGACTATAAATAAAAGAAAGATTTAATATCTTCTATACTACAACTTGTAGCGGGATAATATGTACGTGAAAAGCTACCCGCTTTAATCTCCAGTTTGTACTACACAAATAAAAGAATACCACACTAAAGTGGATGTTTATTGATATAAAAACCCATATCATAATAAACTTGGAGTTTATTGATAATTGCACACGTCATGGTGTAAACTTGAAGTTTATCAATGTTGATAATTTATTCAGTTGGCATAATTGGTTTAGCCATATCAATTTAAGTATGATGTGCAAAAATAATAGAGAATTCACATAGGTAAATATTAAGGAACTAGAATGTTCTTTACGAATTCTCTTACATTGCTTGTTCTTATTAATTAATAGACCAACTAAAATTCGGATTGAATCACATGAATGCTGGAAATATCAAAGGTGAATATGGGCCCATTCACCTGCCATGTATACTACATAAGATGCATCTATGAGATGGTTACATGTGAGATTATTATTAACCCGCAACCCGGTGTTTGCGAGGTAACTTGCTCAGTAATTTAATTTCGAGCATAATTTCCATATTTTCCATTCAAGACAGTTTATCTTGATAAGTTGGTTTACATCACAGTTGGTTTAGCAAAATAATTTATTGAGTGCCTCCACTTAATAGCTAAACTATTGCTTATGAGAACAAAAGTTATCTATATCAGTTTGATATAGGTTATATACGAAAGTATATTACATTCTCCCCTCACAAATGGTTCAGGGTCAGGAACCAAATAGTTCCATCTTATTATTATTGATGTGCGGTGTATATTTTGATTAACACCATAACACACAAAGATGGGTTCTCAAAGTTGAGGAAACAAGTTAGTTTTTCTAACATGAGGGGGAGACATGATAAACAGTTGAGAAAAAGTTACATGGAATGAATTATCATTTATACAACTAGATCCTCGAATAAAATAATATGAACTTGAAGTTCATAAAAGGATAATTCATGTGCAATTTATTGCAAAGCATGCCAGACGCATTTGCTGACCCAAAGAAAGTAACTATATTCTCACTGCAAATGCCCCTATTAGAATAAGTCCTAGAAGGACAAATTCTATAGTACGCTTAAAGCAGATAGACAAATCGGTTTCAAATAAACTTCTTGATAAAGAAGATGAGAAAATGATCAAAATGATCAAAATGATCATAATAAAGGAGGCAAGTGATCTAGAAGATCACATGACATAACACTTCATAAAATCTTAAGAGAGATTCAGGTACCTGAAAATATGAATGAAGAGATCTCTATGTTATGTCTTTATGAAAAAATATTGGAACCGATATAAAATGTTCGTCGACGACATCCATCATTGCGCTAAGTATGGATGGGGATCTTCAGTATGTCGAATACAGACACAAAAATATTGGCCAAATAGAAGAGACACAATTCAAATAGAATTGGTTTCATATGAAAGACATGTAGTTTTGAACATGTAGTTCAAACACTTGAAAGTATAAAGTCAATGGTATGTGCAATCAGTTTTCGATATCTTATATGTCTAGCATGACATGAAAACTTGATATGCATCTAAAGTCTATTATATGGCTTATATGACTTAACAATCCCTGAAGGATTTAAATTGCTTAAAGCATATAGAATTCATGGTCATGAAGTACTACATCCTCAGTGCAATTTGTGCACAAATGTATCTTGCTATAATTATATGCATGATAATATGATAGCAAGAGTTTTCACCTCTATGTGAAGATATTGAACTGACGATTCCAACAAGATCATATGAAGACAATTCATCTCTATCAAGAATGATGATTTCAAGGTGCAATATATTCATTCAAGTTAATATGGTTGATTTGTTCATCAGATCTCTACCAAAGATCTTTTGAAGACGGTGCACAAGATTGGAATGCAAATGCTTAAGGATGTGAATTGATGCTCTCATCAGGGGGAGTTAATACGCGTTGTACTCTTTTTCCCTTACAAGGTTTTGTCCCACTGGGTTTTCCTTCCAAGGTTTTTAACGAGGCAACCAAAAGGCGTATTGTTAGATATGTGTACTCTTTTTCCTTCTCTAGAATTTTTTTCCCACTAGGTTTTAGTTTAGTTAAGGTTTTAACGAGGCACATTATCTGTTGAATAGACATTCAAGGGGGAGTGTTATAAACAGAATTTTATTTATGGTAAATGTCTATATTTAGAGAGATTCTAGGGTTCATTGCTTGGTGGCTAAGTCACCCTCTCCCTATAAATAGAGGGTTCTATTCCATTGTAATTCATCCCATATCAATAAGAATTCTCTCTCCCTACTTTTCTCTGCAATTTTCTTCTTCTTCTTCTTTTATTGTTCACAACAAATAATAAGTAGTGCTATTTTTCTAGTTAAAAATTATGTTCAGCATGCGAAGAAGCACATTGAGATCAGATGTCATTTTATTCGTGATCATACTGCTAAAAGAGATGTCATAAAAATTTGTGAAATTGAAGATCAATTGGCTGATATCTTGATGAAGGCTTAATCTGATTAAGGGACCGAATTGGTATTTTAAGTTCGGAAAAGGTCCAAATATATCACTCTAATTTTGTTTATTGTTCAATCTCATCCCCCGTTATACTTTCCGTTCATATATACCCCTGCCATCCAACAAAGTTCTATATTTATCCTTATTTTAACGAACATGACATGTGGCACCGCTTGATTGAAAGAACCAATCCCAAAACAAAACAAAAAAACCCAAACATGCCTAAAATATGACCCATTTGACCCGGTTCCCCTTTTAAAATTTTTTCCTAAAATTAAAACTCATTTCTTCTTCCCCCATTCCTCCACC
>NW_017670989.1:379960-383065 GCF_001879085.1 Nicotiana attenuata | reverse complement strand
CAAAAGCCCCCCCCCCCCCCCCAAAAAAACAACCATTATAATGAGCTGCAACCATAAGAAAATATCAGATCAAAATTGTAATTGCCATCAAGTAAACATAAAGCATCAGATTTAGCGAGTAAATAAGATCAAACACGTAATATACTAATCTTCCAATTTTTCAAATAAATTAATACAAATCATGAACTAAGAAACTAAATCAAAATCCGACGAACCTAGCAAACAGATAGTTAAAGAAGGAAACAACCCAATTCAACAATTAAGTCAAAAACTTTACATAAAATAGACAAACTCCATTCAAGAGAATTAAGAGCAGTAGTAGCGCAGTGAAATTACGATATTTACAGGGCTCTAAAATCGGACTGTTAGTGAGGAAGATTAGCCCATTGAGAGTGTGAAAATTTCAAAAACGACGTCGTATTATGCGCCAATCGTTTCCTCTACCTCTTTTCCGGCAGTTACCTGGCCGGGAAACGACCACCATCACCGAAAAAGCCACTGATCCTCCATTATTTTCGGTCAATAACCGACCCTGTCTAGCCCCACTCTCTCCTCTACTCCCCTTCACAGCCCCCAAAACCCACAAGATGAAGGAAACGACTAGTACTAGTCATCGGAGAAATCTCAGAGCATAAGTGTCCAACGCGACCCGAATTCTTTAATGTGGTACTTTGGTCGTGGGTTTTAAGTGGATATGGGTGTTTTAAGTTGTGGGTCAGGTCTTGTGCTTAAAGGATGCCACGTGTCATGTCCGTTAAAATAGGGATAAATATAGAACTTTGTTGGACGGCAGGGGCATATATGAACGGAAAGTATAACGGTGGATGAGATTGAACAATAAACAAAAGTAGAGGGATATATTTGGCCCTTTTCCGTTTTAAGTTCTGATGCACTGTTTACCAATTAATGTATTATGTTTTTTTTCCTTCAAAATTTTTGAAGAAAGTTATAATGTCAAAATTTTAAAACCGAATTATTGCAGTCATTGGAAAGTGGTGTTTTTTCGTTGGTATCTCTTCCGAAAAGGTTTTATCCGGAATCAAGGGAAAGTTTGACTGTTACAAGAAGACATTTTCCATCTCTTTTAAGGCAAGAGACAATTCATTCCTCTCGCATTTCGAATTCTGTGAAATTCTCATGAGAAAACAGCTACGGAAGGGCACTCAATCTAAACCCATCAGAGAAAGTTCTAAGAGTTAAGAAAGTTTTGAATCCCATGGCTAAGAAAACTGCACAAACTGTTGAGGTTGAAACAGATTCATCAAACTACTCCAACCGAGCATAGTAATTGCATGAATCTGTTTTCAACAAAAATGAGACCTATGAGAAGAAGAAATGAAAGCGACCAGTTGCAACAAAGCCAAGGTTTGCCAAGAAAATCAAGGCAGATGGGATATTTGATTTTATTTGTGCAGATAACTTATATTCCGGGACAAGTCCGCCAAATAAAGGTACTTTATAAAAAAAAAGCCCGCCAAACACAGGTATGTGATTGAAATCAAAGCCCGTTACCTCCAAAAGAATTTTTGATTTTAAACTTCTAAAAGAAGATAGTGTGTAATATTTTTTAGATCATTGAGTATTAAGGTTGGGGAAAAATATTTGACAAGTATCGAAACAGAGTATATGAAGTCTTTAAGATTAAGTTTGTTGGGGATTTCAAAAATATTTGGCTAGAAATTACAAATTCTCGTTTAAATATGTCAGAACTCAACTCAGTGAGAGTTCTCAAGAAAAATTTGAAAACCGAATGAGTGCACATGCATTAAGGATTTAAAACATAATGTGATAGTGGGTACCATTTTATTTCCCAGAATTGAGTCATATAGTCTATTCTGTTCAGTTTGGCCTGTTATGGAAAGATAAAAGAGATAATTTTATCCATGGTCATTGAATTTTTGTGTTTGTTACTCAAAAGTCACTTTTCTTTTTTTTGTTACATAAAAATCATTCAACTTTGTGTTCATTGCACAAAAGTCACTTTTCTTTCTTTTGTTACACAAAAATCATTTTACTTTGCTCTAGTTATCACAAAAGCCACATTTTTACTTCAAAAGTCTATTATGCCCTTGATATTATATAAACCTTCATATTTATGTAATACCTTCTATATTATATACTATATAATATATTTTTATCTATGTATGTATTTATAATTAAAATAACTTAATATTATTTTATTTATTATTTTTATAATATATTCGTATATTTAATTTTTTCTTAACTTTAATTTACAAGATATATTAGTAGCGTTATAAAACAACTTTTTTGCAGCAATTCTTTTTTTTGAATTTAATTGACCAACCAAAGTTGGTCGGTATGCCCTTCCGACCTTCAAAATACCGACCGCACGGTAATGGTCGCGTTCTGGACGGTTATTGGCCATTACCGAACAACTTTGGTAGATTTTTTCGGACAGTTTTTCCCGAATTTCTAGTAGTGTAATTTCCCAAATAATCAATTGCCCTGGTAAATCCCCAAGAAAATATCCCCAGCTAAATTCGCATGTAGTACCTAGGGATTTTCCTTCAGATTAACATATGATTTTTTCCTCATTTTCGTTTTTTTTTTACCTGCGAATTTTCTCACGGAAATGTACTTGCCGATTTATTTCTCTACTAATATATATTAAAGTTACTGACAAATTTAATAATGCTACTAATATATTTTTTAACTTACCAACAACAACAACCACCCAGTATAATCCCGCTAGTGGGGTCTGGGGAGGGTAGTGTGTACGCAGACATTACCCCTATCCTGGGGTAGAGAGGCTGTTTCCAAATAGACCCTCGGCATCCTTCCCTCCAAGAACTCCCCGCCTTGCTCTTGGGGTGACTAGAACTCACAACCTCTTGGTTGGAAGTGGAGGTTGCTTACGAATATACGAATAATATTACATAAATAATAAATAAAATAATATTAAGTTATTTTATTTATAAATAAAATACATAGTTAAAAATATATTATATAGTATATAATATTGAAGGTATTACATAAATATGAAGGTTTATAATATCAAGGGCATAATAGACTTTTGAAGTAAAAATGTGACTTTTGTGATAACTAGAGCAAAGTAAAATGATTTTTATGTAACAAAAGAAAGAA
>NW_017670989.1:345888-375343 GCF_001879085.1 Nicotiana attenuata | reverse complement strand
CGTCGGGACCTGCGGGGGCATAAGAAGAAAATAACTCCTTGTTAGCACAAACATGGCGGGTGGCTCCAGAATCTATCCACCATTCTTTCGGATTTCCTACCAAGTTGCATTCAGACAACATGGCACACAAGTCTTCCATTTCATCTTCAACCATGTTGGCTTGATTCTTTTTCTTCTTATCATTCTTTGGCGCACGACAATCCACTGCCTTATGCCCAGATTTTCCACAGTTGTGGCAATTACCCTTGAACTTCTTCTTACTTGGGTAACTCTTTGGTCCAGAAGCTTTCTTCCTCTTCTTATTTTGTGGTGCCTCCTCAACAATGTTTGCCCCAATTATTGTCGAGTGTCCACGTGACTTCTTTTCAGCATTTTTGTTGTCCTCTTCTATCCTCAAACGAACAATCAAGTTTTCTAGTGTCATTTCCTTCCGTTTGTGTTTAAGATAGTTCTTAAAATTCTTCCACAGCGGAGGTAACTTCTCAATGAAAGCAGCGACTTGAAAGGCCTCATTTATGACCATACCTTCAATAACAAATTCATTATTAATAATAAGATAAATTTTATTAATAAAATTATTGATTTGGGTCATACCTTCAGCAAGGAGGTCATGTACAATGACTTGTAGTTCTTGGACTTGAGTTATGACCGACCTAGTGTCAATCATCTTGAAATCCAAGAACCTTGCAACCACAAACTTCTTAAGTCCGGCATCCTCAGTCTTGTACTTCTTCTCAAGCGCATTCCATAATGCTTTTGAAGTTTCCATGACACTATAGACATTGTACAAGCCATCTTCCAAACAACTCAAAATGTAATTTTTGCACAGGAAATCAGAATGTTTCCATGCTTCAGTTACAACAAGTCGTTCATCATCCGGAGTATTTTCAGCCATGACCGGAGGATACTCCTTGATGAAACGTTGCAAACTCAACGTAGTAAGATAGAAGAGCATCTTCATTTGCCAGCGTTTGAAGTCAATACCGGAAAACTTTCCGGGTTTTTCTGCCGGTGCCATAGCATGAGCAGGAGTAGAACGGCTTGACGAGGCAGCAGCACTCGTAACAGTAGCACCCGTTCCCGCAACACTTCCATTAGTTTGGTTTTCATTCGTCATATTTCTGTAAAGTTGAAAACAATACAGAACTTTGTTAAAACAGTGAAGTTTTGATATCTTCAAACTGAATATCAAACCAAACATACAACACGTAACAATTGTGAAGTTTTTATATACTTCAAACCCGTACGTTTATTATTCCGGCAAAGTTTTTATGTACTTTAAACCGGACAGAAAGAATTATTGGAGTAGAAAGCAACAAGGCTTTAGTCTCCAAAATAATATACAAAATATGAATAACAGTTTAATATATGTTTCAACACAGAAACGTTAGAATAAAATTCCTTAAGCTTGTGAGCGTTACTGTGTTAAACAAAAAATCAAGAAAAACTGTTAGAAAAATAAAAGAAACTGGAAAAACAGAAGAGTTTAAGAAATATTCCGAGTCCACAATTTTCTTGTGTGTCCTTAAGGAATTTTAACCCCCTCACACGTTGCCAAGGTAATGGAATAAATCCTCCTAGGATAAAACGGAATAAACCTTCCTGCAACAGTGGCAATACAAACTGCAGGATACCAACGAACTCAAAGAACGGAGCAAAAGCACACTTACGAATTTGAGAGAGAGAGACTGCGAATTAGGATGCAGTATATTCAGAAAGAAAGAAGTTCTGGAGTGTTTTTCGTGTGTAGAAAATGGAGCCTTGCCTCAGAATTTATAGGCAATTATCAGAAGATGTGTCTGGAAAATGTGCCTTTTCAGAAGAATACGCTGCCTGCCGCGGTTCTACCGCAGTCGCGGCAGAACCGCGGTCAGAGAGGCTTTCTGAACCTGCCTGCCGCGGTTCTACCGCGGTCGCGGCAGATTCAACTCCTTTTAAGAGCTTTAAGAAGTAATTCTATATATAAGCACACAAATGTGGTTGTCCCTCACCAATGAGGGACAAAGTGCAAGACAAAAGTTCACTTCTTCAAATTTTCAATTTCACTCCATTTTATTTCCCTCCGTTTCCAATTCACACTTCTTCTACTTTAAAGCCCAATGGCTTAAAGTCCAACAGAAGGTTCGAAAGAGAAAGTCATCAAAAGCACTTATAATGAGAAGGCTTTTGAGAGTATGAATTTTGCCATGGAGAATGAAAAGAGGGTGAGAAAAATCGAACTAGAACCAATTCCTCCAGCCCAAATTGTTGGATCAACAGCGAGATACTACTTCTAGGTGGTCGATTGTGCCTAAGAAGCACGACATTGATGAGGTTTTGAAAATGGTCAGAAGGTTGAATTATGACGGGCTAGAGTAGTCAGGAAAATAGACTGTATTGAGAATCAATTAAACAATCAGTTTGACCAACTTGGAGCACTGCTTTTGAAAGTTTTCAGGGAGCAGTCGACTAATATTAAACTGACTGGATTTTCTGAGAAGTTCTTAACTGATTTTGGATGGATAGTTAAACTTTGTTTTTTCTTTGGGTGACCGTAAAATATATCGAATCCTTTTGCTTGCTTATTTCATTCTGGTAAGAGGCAAGGCCAACTACACTAGCAAGAAGGCGTTGCCTGCGGCTTCTAATCCAATGATAAACTCTAGTGGGAATTCTGATCCCGAATAGGGTATTTAATTAAGTCACTGTGGATGGTTAATTATCTTTTGATTTTGAATTGATTAATTTTCATCAGTAGTATAATGTTTATTATTGTAATTATCTCTCGTTTACTTTGAGTGTTTTGGTTGATGTCAGAGCTAAAATAGACGGGGAGTTTCATATAAATTAAAGAGGAAAAGCACGTAGATAGAGGGAGTTCAATTCTGCATGAAATGGAGGAAGCATATAATAGAGGGAATATTATTTTATATAATCAAATACGATAACTTATTTAAAACTTCAGGTTTGCCATTATCAGAAGGGTGAGATTATTAGCTTTGAGAAATATTTTTATATTGACAAAACTGAAGCGAAAAAGGCATGATTAATTGAGATTACGTATTGACAGGATAACGCGCTTGAAGGAGTCAAGTCATGAAGAGCATACACACGAGTCGAATGAAGTAGTTCAAGTAGAAGATGCATCAAGTCAGATGAAAGGAGTTGTTGAATCATCAAACTAACAAGAATGATTTTGATGAAGACAAAGATAGCAAGAAGAAAGAACTGGACGATGAAGAATCAGTCAGACAAGTGTGCAAGTGTAAATAGTGCACCAATTGTTGAGTGAATGATAAATGATGAAAAATGCATGTTTTTGAGTATATTTGTATATTATTTCTTATGTGAGTTGAGGGAGATTCCATGTTTATAAACACATAATATGCTCATTACATGTTTATTGTGTGTATGAATGAATTTGGATGGAAGTTGGCAAGAATTGGATGATTTGATGCAAAAAGAGTAGAGATGCAAGACCTGGAAGCGTGCCACAATTGGTGCATTGCATGAAGGTAGGCGCGAAATGGCCTAGGAGATGAACAAAAAACAGCGAAGTACGGAGGTTGGCACTAGACCTGGCACGCGAAAGAACAAAGAAGAAAAAAAGAAGTAACTGGGAGCGTGCCAGAAGTCACACGTTGCACCAACTCTGGCACGCGACTCAACATGTCCTTTTTGAATTAGGAGAGCTCAAGGACGTCGCACATCAACCCTAATTGATATAAATACATCATAAAAGGTCCTTTTGAGGGGGGAGACACTACTTTAGGGATAGACAACACCCAAAGAGGCAAGAATACGTTGGGAGCAAGGATGAAGATTCAACCACGAGTTTTTCCCCTTCTTCTTCCTATTTTTATTGTTGGTTATGAATTTGAGTATTGTGCTTTCCCATACTTTTATGAATAGCTAATTTATTATCTAGAGTTTTGGTGGAACCTCTTGGAGGATGAATTCCTGTTATATTTTAATATAATTTAACCTTTGAATTTATCTACTTGTTCAACTATGTGCTTATTTCAGTTGATTAAATGGCCATCAATTGACTATGCCTATTTAGTATGTGTTGCTTGAGAAATGATATATATTTAGGTGGTTGTTGAACAACGTCACTCCTAAGGTATATGAGAGATCAACGCGGCAGGTTTAAAAGCGAGATTAGAGATAACAAAGCTTTGACGTGATCCTAGTGAGTGGTGAAAAAGTGCAAGCTAGCGTAGTTCGAGAGAATATGACTAGTACATTATTGTAGTTGCTCTCGAGTGCACATGATCAGTAGAGAATACTTAGGCGAAATTATAGGAGACGTAGCAGGAAAGATTCCGACAATTGGGGAAATCATAACTCTAGGCCTCCTTAATTTAGTCTCCAACCTTTAGTTTCTTTAGTTGATAAATTTCTATTGCTTTCTGATAATTATTAGTTAATTAGTTTAAGTAACTTAAAATTTATTCGAGCTTGTCCTCTTGGTGATATTGAACACTTATAGTGAAACCTTAGTTCTCTGTGGGATTCGACTCTGGACATTTAATTTAGACCGGATTATATTTGCAGCAACCGCTTATCCTTTTTAGGACTGGAGTTGGGTGTGATCAAATTTTGGTGCTGTTACCGGAAACTAACGATGTAGCTCTAGGTGTACATATTGTTAGGTTTCAAGTTTGAACTTTTATTTTTATCTTTTGTATTTGATTTTTTTTAATTTTTTTTTACTTGTTGAATTTAGAAACATGGCATCTTGGAATTATGAAAGTTTTGATATTGGTAATTCTACTTTTAATCCTCCTTATGCATATTGTGGAGAAAACCATCCATGGCAAAATCATCAAAATATTTCCGAAAGCGAGTTATATGCACCAGCTCAATCTTATGCGTGTAATATATGTGATATGTGTAGTGGTCAAGATGGTCACTTTCGTGGTTGTGCTTATATTTATTATCTTCCTCCAACCCCTTACTTTGATGGTTCTTCTTTTTCTTGTAAATTTAATAGGAACAAAGAACACGGAGATGATAACCTGAAAGAGATCAAAGATTTGCTAAGGTGCCTTGTGGAACAAAATAATGAGAAACAACTGCACATACAAAGGAAAGATGCTACTATTCGCAACCTGGAGGCACAAGTAAGTAAATTAGTTGAAGCATTTAATGCTCAACAAGCTGATATTGTGGATAGTAGTCAAAAGGAGCATGCATTAGATTCAGAAATTGAAGTGCTAATGGAGGAGGTCAGAGTAGAACACCAACTATCTGTCCAAATAGAATTTGAGGATGCCGATATTGAATAAGTAATACTAGAGTCAACCAAGGATATAGAGGATGTAAATTTAGTTGACTCTAGTGTGATTGGTGCTGAGGGTGTCGAGAATCTTGAAGTTCATATATTTGAGCGTGTTGGACCTCATTCCAAACGCTTCTCTATATTATGTCCGGATGGTGAAATGGGAATGGATATTTACGAGCATAAAAAGGAGTCCAGGGAAGAGGTAGATGAGCCTTATATTTCTAAATTTTCAAGGCCGTTGGCAAGGTGACACTTCTCTGTTGAGAGCCAACAAGTGCATGAGGTTTTATCTAATTTTTGCACACAAGAATTTGTACCGCCCCAAGAGTGTAATCATAAGCTTGAAGCAAAACTTGGGGTTCAATTCATAAGCTCGAGGTGGAGGCAAAAAGTGATGTGTGTCGGGCCGCGACGTTAAATCAGGAGCTTGTTGGGAGGCAACCCATCTTTATTGCTTTCTTTTATTTGTAGTTTTTTTAATTTAATTTTGTACTATATCATTTTTGTAGTGTCGTTTCTAATTTTCCAGGAGCACAGGAAGCAAAGCCATCGGAAGGAAGCAAAATCAAGCGAGGTGGTTATAACAAAGTGTGGGGTGCCCGCACAAAGAACCAAGTCTAGGAGAAGTCTGAGTATCCCATGAGCTGCTATTGCTTCGGCCTTTGGTCTACCAGGGAGTTTCTTTTATCCTCTTGTATTTATGGGTGTGCATTGGGGACAATGCACAATTTTAAGTGTGGGGTGAAGAGAATTTTTGGGTGATTTCCTATGCTATTTTAATTGTATTATTTTATGTGTATTGAAAAAAAATCAAAAATAAATAAACTTAGGTAGAAATAATCCCTCTTGGTTTTCCTATGGCCACGGTTCTTTTCCAAGGAATGACTCTTTGAACCGGGTAGTATTTTTTTTTTGTAGGTAGAATTTTCAAAGGGTTTAGGACTTTTCCCTACGATGGAGTTCCTAGACAGTTTCCTTGAGTGTTTAAAGTCTAAAGAAAAATATATATAATAATTTTTTTTTTCAACTGATAATGGAATGGGAAGAACTTGAGTGTCTATGTCATTGACATGGTTTATATCGGGGCTTAGAGGTGGAGCATTTGTGCCGAGTACTTTCTTCTTGATTCTTGTGACTATATGCCTTGAGAATATGTGTGACTTCCTTTTGATGCTTGGGCTTGTTTATTGACTCCTCTTGTTACTTCCTAGTGTTTGGATTATACGATGACTGTGCTAGTTGCTTTAACTTGAGAGCCGGGTCTAAGCCGTCCTGACTAAGTCATTGTGTGAGGTGAGATTTTGGTTGTACTCTATGCCATCCCTTGTTAGTCTAGAGCTTTCCCCATGTGTGAGTCGAAGCGAAATGATTAAGTCTTGTGAGTTTAGGAAATGATATATGCATTTCTTTGATTGACCCTTGAGCCTATTTGCCTACCATTATCCGTAGTCAACCCTTTTGAGCCTGTAGACCTTTTTTGTTTGGCATCCACATTAAGAGTCAACCCCTATTTTGTTCTAGATCGTATCTTGTTCACCCTTTACCTCCGAAAGTGCTTAAGTCGTTGAAAGAGTAAAAAAAGAGATTAGTTAGCTTTTGAGTGGAACCATAGAAAGTCCTACAAGGTGCACTTGTATTTAAAAGCCTTACTCGCCAGATACCAAATTAGGGAGAGTGAAAAAAAACATACAAAAAAAAATGAGAATGACGCCTCCCATATCCTTGTTTGAGCTAGTGAGTATCTATATGTTGATGTGCTTAATGAAGAAGGGCTTAATTGTGTATGGTTTCATGGCAAAATATTGAATTGGTCATGACAAGAATGTGCTTGAAAGCGTGGTGTATTAATGTGCTTAGGAGGGTTAGTCACTATATATATATATATATGTCATACCCGTCCCTTAGCCTACATTACAACCTATAAAGTTCTACTTGATCCTAGATTTACAAGCTTAAGTTAGTCGAGTCTTACACTACGGGCAAGCCTATGGTACAAACTTGGGTGGCACATGAGTTTCTTTGCGAGAGTGAGCGAATTCTTTCAATATTTGAGTCCTTAAATTATACTTGAATTCAAATTTGAGTGTGCGGACTGATTACTCTCTTTGCTTTGTTGGTGAGGGCACTTGCTTTACGACGGATTGGTAAAGAACTCATATCTTTAGTTTGCACAAGAAGCGAGCATATAGAGGGATGTAATGGAGTCAATTTTTGAGGCTAGGATGTTAGAAGAGTCACACAAAATAGTCTTGGCAATTGTCTAAAAATGAGGAAAGTTGTCAATAGCCCTTATGTTGGGTTCTAAGCGTTGATATAAACCATTGTCATTGCTATAATGCTTGAGCATGTTTTTGAGTTGGGTTACTTGCCATGTTCTTAATCTTAAGTTGCTCGAGGACGAGCAAGAGTTTAAGTGTGGGGTAGTGCTAAATGATGAAAAATGCATGTTTTTGAGTATTTTTTGCATATTATTTCTTATGTGAGTTGCGGGAAATTTCATATTTATAAACACATAATATGCTCATTACATGTATATTGTGTGTAAGAATAAATTTGGATGGAAGTTGGCAAGAACTGGATGATTTGATGCAAAGAGAGTAGAGATGCAAGACCTGGAAGCGTGCCACAATTGGTGCATTGCATGAAGGTAGGCGCGAAACTGCCTAGGGGATGAACAAAAAATAGCGAAGTATGGAGGTTGGCACTAGACCTGGCACGCGAAAGAACAAAGAAGAAAAAAAGAAGTAACTGGGAGCGTGCCAGAAGTCGCGCGTTGCACCAACTCTAGCACGCGACTCAGCATGTCCTTTTTGAATTAGGAGAGCTCAAGGACGCCCCACATCAACCCTAATTGATATAAATACATCATAAAACGTGCTTTTGAGGGGGGAGACACTACTTTAGGGTTAAACAACACCCAAAGAGGCAAGAATATGCTGGGATCAAGGAGGAAGATTCAACCACTGTTTTCCCCCTTCTTCTTCCTATTTTTATTGTTGGTTATGAATTTGAGTATTATGTGTTGATACCCAATTTTTTCCTAATATGCATAAATACTTTCAAAATAGCATATATATGCATATACAAGCATGCACAAGGTTTTATAATTTTCCTATAATTTTAAAGATTTTAAATTGATTTATTTCCTTCTCTTTTACTCATAAAATCCCCAATAATTATCCCTCAAATTATTGTTGTGGTGTTTTAATCATTTAAATTCTATATTTATTCCAAATATGATTAAAATATTTTTTGTGCATTTTTATAATTGCATTTTGTATTTTTAAAGCTAAATTGCATATAATTGCAATATTAGCCTTGTTAATATATAATTACATTTATATGCGCAAAATTGACCTTCTATATTTTTAAAATGTTGAAAATCTATTTTAAATCATTTTAGTACATGAAATTATTTTGTAAAAATTATTTACGATTTATTATAAATTATATAGGGATAAATTGGCTATTTAAAATATAGCCAGATTGCATTTCAATCTTAGCCCCAATTTTAACCCAACCCCAGCCCAATTTCTAATCAAATTACCTGACCCAAACCCTAAACCCGCCTACCCGACCTAGAACTAATTAAATCATGACCGTTGATCTGAGAGATCAACGGCCCGTAATAACTCTTTCCCTTTTTAATCCTAAACGACCCTAACCCTAACTCATTCTCCCAAACCCGCCGCCTCTGTATTCTCTCATTTCCTCTCCTCTCTCAGTAACTCAACTAAACCCTAGCCCCTCCAACCGCCGACCTCTCTTCTCCGATCTTCTCCGGTGATCTCCCATCAACTCCTAAGCCTCCAATGGCTCCTCTAATGCCATGCTTGCCTTCTCTAAGGTCTTCAAGAGACAGGGTCATGCCGACTTGCATCTAGGGTTCATTACTTTTCTGTTCTTGGCTACTTCAGCGTGATTTTGAGCAAAATCGTGCTGTATTTGTTACGATCCTTGGGGATTCTAGACAGGTTCTTTCATCTCTATATGGGTTCCGTCTGAACCCTAATTTCTGCCTATATCTCCTAGATCTGTACAGATCTAGAGCGATTCGAGTTCATTTCTTTAATATTTTACACTGTCCTTGTAACTCTTTTACAAGAATCGTGGATTTCGAGTGTTTTTCACCTTCTTCTAAAATTAGGGTTTCGGGACTTCTTTTAAAATGTTGTTTAAACTAATTCTTTATGTTTAAACTCCTATTTCTTGCATATTTGAATGATTCTGTGATTTTACTACCTCTTCAACTCGTCTATGTTGAAAGCCCTAATTTTCTAGATTTCTTCGTTTGATTCTGTGAATTAGCATGACTGATCGTTGCTTGTTTGAGCTATTGTGACTATCTCGCCTCGAATGTGTTTCTACTAAGTTTCTTATGCCTAACTTACATCAGCTATATGTGCTTGTGTTCGTCTTGAGTGATTTTCCTCTTTGCTTGCTATGTTTGGTTACTCCTATCTCATTCTATTTATATGCTAAAACATGACTCATGACTCTCTTTGATTGACTCTGAGCTCCCTGTTTCTTGGCTTGATTTGAAAAACTTTCCTTTAAACCTTCGATTCTCCTTTTTAAATTTGGTTTATTTGCTTATTCTTGGGAACCCAGGTTACTCTCCTTAAATCAATAATTTCGAATCCTTGATTCCCTGATTTACTATGCGGTGATTTTCAATTATTTCCATAATCTGCAACTTTATTTTGTTTTCTTACCTTATTTGGTTAACCGAGTATTTTACTGATTCTTCATTAGCTGTTTCCTGTAGACATGTGATTTTTGACCCTCCCCAAGATTTTTTATATTTTAGCATGTAAATATTTAATTTAGGCCTAATATAGCTATCTCATCTAATTTTTACCTTTTCACTTTATTTTATTACAAGAAAAAATAAAAATTACAAAAATTGTTCCATTAATGTTTTGTAGTCATAAAATCTTGAAAAATACCAAAAATAGTTTATTTTAACGGTCAATTTATTTTAATAGTTATTTTACTCAAATAGGATTAATTAATAAATGATGTAGTATTTTTGGTGTTGTGATAGAAGAAAGAGTATTAAATTTGGGACTAATTTTCGTTTGTTCTTAATTGAAAATGCCCAATTTGGGATAGCCCAAATATTAAGCCCATACCCATTCCCCATTTTACCTAACCTAATTCATACCCCTATAAATTAACACCACAAACACACCCTACAGACCTAAGACTCTAAAAAATCAGATCCGCCGTTTGTCTTCTTCCAAAATCAAAGAAAACCAATGGAAGAAGCAATCTTCTAAAAATAAAAGTCAAGTAGCGCCGTATAATTCCAAAAGAAGACACCACATCGTCGTCTCCATCGTCTCCTTCAGCAGAGAACGAGAAAATCCGCCATGGCTTCATCCTAGCCCAAAACATACAATTGTCGTTGCTATTCTGACCAAAACAGAGCTGGAGCTCAAGGATGTAACAGCTCCATAAAATACCATGAAAAACAACTACAAAAACCCTTACAAAAACCCTCCAACTTAAAACTACCCACTAAAAAGCATAAGCTGAGACTTTGCTTACTANCCTAATTTTCTAGATTTCTTCGTTTGATTCTGTGAATTAGCATGACTGATCGTTGCTTGTTTGAGCTTCTGTGACTATCTCGCCTCGAATGTGTTTCTACTGAGTTTCTTATGCCTAACTTACATTAGCTCTATGTGCTTGTGTTCGTCTTGACTGGTCAAGATTTGCCTCTTTGCTTGCTATGTTTGGTTACTCCTATCTCACTCTATTACTTACCCCTAATTGTCTATTCTGTACCTGATGCTCTACTTGATTTTTTTTCCTTAAACATTTTTTGCCCATTACCGTTGGTTGATTGTCCCTTAATTAAAGGAGTACTTGCATTGATTTGATTCTGATTAGTACTTGGTTCCATAATTACTAAGCTACTGTGATTCTTGCCTTATTTTACCTAATTTCGAATTACTATATATACATACTCTCCCATTAACACAAACAAGAACAGTTTGGTTCAAAAACTCTCTCTCACACTCAAAAGCTTTCTGCTCTCTTTCTTTGGTTACTTGCTATTATTCTGAGTTAGCCGGCTGCAAGCCAAGGCTGACTATTGTGCTCTCCTACCCTTTTACTTTTGTGTTTACTGTCTTCTTTACTGGTATGTCCTGATTTCAATTCAAGTCTCAAAACAATATGTTTCTTTTGCTCCTTCAGTTCATCATGTTCCTAATTTGTTTCTACCTATGTTTCTGCTGTTCAACATGTAATTAATCTCTTTGTGTTAGTTATATACTACCCCTTAGGATCAGCATGTTTATCTTCGATAGTCAATGTGGCTCGATTCCCTTTTATGTCTAATTGGTTTTAGTATGAATCCCTCTTTGGCAAAACAATTTGTACCCTAAAGTTATTTGGTTCTGTGTTAATTCCAAAGTTCATGATATACCCCAATCCCATGAACCCCTTAAGAGCTTCTGATTCTGTATATATGTGGACCTCTGCCTGTTATGTGTTTACCATCATGTGCTCTATGTGTCCCCAATCCCTATCACCCATGTGTGTAGGTTTGTTCCTTCTGTTTTGTGTTCTTTAAGTATTGCTGAGTTGGTTTGGCTCCATGTTTGATCTGCTGTTGTCTAATTATGTAACACTCTCTTTTCAAAGTTGTTTTACTGCATGACTCTCTCTTTTACTCCACAAAACTGTTTCAAACAAGTCTCTTTTAACACTTTTTTCTTACTAAAACCCTTTCAAAACTATGTCACGCACTCTCACTATATTCCTAAGTCCCTAGTTTCTGCCCCCTCTAGTGTGTGTACTGCCTTGGGATCCTTTTGAGAATCCTCTGAACTCTAGCACACTGAGGTTGGCCCTTCCACACCGCACTTACTCAATTTGGTTACCAAGTCTAGGTGTGAGCACTGCCCAGGATCCTTGAGATCCTTAGGGAACTCTAACGCACCTAGACAATGATATTGTCTTTGAAATTGGCATTTCAGGCTATTGGAGGTTTAGGGAAATCACTTGGGCCTGCTTCAGGCTCCCCATAGTGTAACTTCTTCTTTTTCTTATCTACATTATATAATTTGTTCATCTGGTTTATAATAATTATTTGTAAACAGACATTGCGGTTGGCTAGTGAAAAAGGGAGGGTAGTTACATATGTTATCAATATCAATGGATAGAAACCATGCCTTAGGTTTACGTTTCCTATATGCGCATTAGAATCCAAGTCTAGGACCAATACATTCCAAGCATGTCATGCATTAGATACCATGTTCTTAGGTTTACTGTTTCAGCATCTCATTTTGATATTCTTGCTATCATTTAGAAATCCTGTTTCTAAGATAAATGGCATTAAAACAAAACTGCTACTCCTATACACTTGACCGCATGCTCTACAATACTGTAACCTTATATGCATTTAGAAATCCTGCTTTAGGAAATTCTTTAATCATGTTGTGCATTTTGAAATCCTGCTTTAGGAATTTTGCATATAAATCATTCTGCATTTTTATGTGCATATTAGATACGCTGTCCTTAGGATCACGATCATACTCGCTCAGTCACACCTAGTTAAACTAGTGACGCATGAAAAAAAAGGACATAAAAACAGTCTCGCGTTTGATTATCCTGCTTAAGTAAAACCGGTCATAATCCTGTATATCTTTGCAACACTTAGAACAACATGCTTTAGGTAAAATAACTTCTAAACTATTTTAATAATTCTGATAATTGTTGTGCATTACCCTACGCCTAGGCAAGCCTAAGGTAATCGACTCTTATAAAATTGGAAATTTCCTCTTTGTGTTTACTACTTAACGTCGCTCTAACAGGCTTAAAAATCAGTAGGTAAATTGATAGAGCCCCTACTTCTGAATTTATAAACTGCATATTTCATGTGTTCTGATATTCGTCAAGAGATTATGTCTTAGGATACTGATCAACAAAATGGCCCTTATTTGTGTTTGAGTCGTGCTGTTTTACATGCATTATCTGTGGAGGTGAACCTGAGCCCTCATCTGCTATTTCATGCTTTTATTTGCCAAAGTCCTATGTGTTCTTGCTTGTCGCCTTAGTATTTTCTCCTTTAAACCTTAGGGGTCTGTCTAGAACTACCTATAGGTAGAAGTCCTAAATTTTTTCCAGGACCATTAAGAAGGGACGGGTAACAGCACGCAATAGAGATCGCTACCCAACACTCGCATTAATAACCACTAAGGGAGTGGAAAGGGTAGATATGGATATGATGATCGGTGCGCTAATACCACGTGTAGCCCCTTTCTAAGGAGTGATTACCGGGCATTGTACGGATGTGATCCTATAGGCTAACCAACCTAGGACCCCTCTCTCCCAAATCCCCTTTACTTGAAAAACTTTACTTTCCTTTTTATGCACACAACTTGTTTAAATTCTTGTCTTATTATTTGAGTTATACAACGTCCAACATGATTTACGTGCAATTATTTGCTTTAACTACTTATTTGTTAATGGACTAATTCGTAAGTATAAGTTCGACCGGGACCCACAGTTGTGGACCGAGAGGGGTGCCTAACACCTCCCTTTCAAGGTTATTTCGAGCCCTTACCCTAATCTCTGGTAATGCAAACTGGTCTAAGAGTTAATCGCTCTAGGTGCCCTAACGCACCATAATCCGTTAGGTGGCGACTCTTCAAATACCCAATTCCCAAAAGGAAATGAGTTATTACCCCCATGAATGTTGAAACCCGGACTTTCTCATTAAAAAGGGAAAAAAGGGGGCGCGACAGCATGGAGACTCTGCTGGGGATACCTTTAGGCTCTTACCATAACGAACTTATTCTTATGAATTAGTCCAAGCATGCTTTTATCCAGTTCCCTTTCCCTTAGTTGAATTTAACCGTTGTTTTCTTTTAAGGATTTATGGTTCTGAAACTAACTTGTCTCTTTGTTTCCCTTTCCTGTAACCGTCTTTCAATTATTTAAATACTGTATTTATTTTTCCTTACGTGCAAAAACTTGACTACATGTTATTAAGTTCTGCATAAATCATGTTCCACATCATACTCCACTCGTGCGTATCAAATCCTATAGCAACGCTTTAATGAGTAGTTGCGCTCTTCCTATTTACTACCCTTAAATTCGAAAAGGCTTATTTGCAGTAAAACCAGTCGATCAGCGGTGCAGTCGATGGTTCCGTGCCTTCCCCCTCGAGTTGTCCGCTCGAGGGTACCAGTCTAAAACCCCATAAAATTGTGCATGCATCATGGTAAAACCTAGTTGGATAAGTTATGTTGTCCACATAATGATCCTTTAAGATAAGCCTTATCCAAAGTCCATCGGGTTTTCCATAATCCCAACGGACACAACCACGTTCTGTGCATTAATTTGGAGAATAAATGTCGATATGTTGTTCACAAATGTATAAATAGTCGAGTCTGGTGGGGGTAAGGTCTAACCTTTTGATTTGCAGGAAATGAGGCACGAGGTCCCCAGCTTCTGTATGGTTAGCACACCCTCACTCTTGCTAGACTGGTGGAGGAATCTCCTATCAGATGGCCAAATCAATGAATGGAAAGAGAGGGCCGCCAAATCTAGCGAGAAGCTTGAATATCTGGAATACAGCCTGTTGGAATTGGAAGGGAAAGTGAGGAAGAGAGTCGCCGACTGCCAGAACGTTGAGGCAAACGAAGAAGGACATTTGGCAAAGGCATTCTTACTAATGAGCCTACACAAACTGGGGGATTTGATCGACAAGAGCATTCAGCCTGAAGAAAGTCCTTCCGAGACCAAATAGATTAGGTTTTCTTGCTTTTCAAATTTAATAAGGTCAAGTGCAGTAGTGACTTATTTTATTATTATCTTAGTGTCGTTTTGGGATTCATCTATTGTTTACATTATGAAATGAAGCATTTATTGGCATTAAAAGTTCTCTAAATCTATTTGTCTCTAGTCCTACCTCGGGCACAACGAGGCTCCCAAATTAGGACGCGAATTTATATTTCCGCAATATTTGTTTAGATACTGCAAACGTTTCAGGATCCTCACTGACTTGTTACCTTTTTTGTTTTGCTTATTTTTTATTGTTGTTCCCATCCCCTTAAGTTGGTTCAATCATATTGGCCTCATCAGCATATCATACCAGATCCAGAGGCCCTCCACCTCCTCCTCCTCCAAGCAACACAAAAGGCAAAGGAAAGGCAAAAATGGACGATTTAAGTGGTATCCGAAAGGAGAATATTGAGAATGTAGAAACCTCCGATGGCCGTAGTACTCCGACCCCAAATGATCTGGTTTTGAGATTGGAACGAAGGATACTGGAACTGTAAGGAGAACTTGAGCAGGTTCGCAACTTGGCAAACCAGTCACTTACCTTGAATGTCCCTGACATCAACCAACAAAATGCTAAGAATCCAGCACCTCCTCAAAACACACAAAACCAACACCCCCAAAATCCTCTCGCACCAAATCAATACGCAACTCCACCCCAGAATCCCAACCCATTACCAGCTCCGCCACAACAACACCATCAACCAATTCATTACCCGCCAACCACCACTTACCACACTCCCCAAAATACACCACCACCCATCCTCGATCCACAAAACTCCACCAATGACCATCACTACACCCAAGTTCCTGGCACCCATCAAAGCAATCCCATATTTGTGGGAACTATACCTCATTCTACCCAGCCAATCTTTTGTGCACCGGAATCCTCCGAGAAGGACTTACTCATTAAAAACATGGCTGAAGAACTCAAGAAGTTAACAAGCCGAGTTCAAGGTTGTGACGACCCGGCTGGTCGTCTTAAGTATTAACGCCCCGATCCCCTATTAACTGCTTCCCCTAAGTTCATTTCTGCTATTTTGGTTTGCCGGGACGTTCGGTGTTGAGTTTCGGAGAGTTTTGGGACACTTAGTCCCTAAATAAGAGCTTAAGTGTGGAAAAGTGGTCTGTAGTCGGATTAGTGTGAAGGCAACCTCGGAATGGAAATAAGATGGTCCCGTTAGCTCCGTTAGGTGATTTCGGGGTTGTGAGCGTGTTCGGAATGTATTTTGGGAGTCCGTAGCTCATTTAGGCTTGAAATGCCGAAGGTTGAATTTTTGAAGTTTCCGGTCCGATAGTGAATTTTTGATCCGAGGGTCGGATTGGAATTCCGGAAGTTGCAGTAGCTCCGTCATGTCATTTGGGATGTGTGTGCAAAATTTCAGGTCATTCGGACGTGTTTTGGTCAGGTTTTTGATCGAAAATGTATTTTGATGGAATTTGAAGTTCTTAGGCTCAAATCATTGATTAATTCGAGTTTCCGGCGTTATTTTAGGTGGTTTAAGGATTGGTACAAGTTTGAATGATGATATGGGATATGTCTGTAGGTTTGGTTGAGGTCCCGGGGGCCTCGGGTGTGTTTCGGATGCTCAACGGAGCATTTTGGAGTTTGGAAATGTTGCAGAAAATCCTTCAGCTGTGCAGGTCCCAAATCCTTCTTCGCGTTCGCGGTACCTTCCTCGCGTTCGCGTAGCTTTGGTCCTCTTCCTCTTCGCGTTCGCATCATTGCCTCGCATTCGCATAGTGTAATTTGGAGCTGAAGACTGTGCCTAATCTTTCCTCTTCGCGTTCGCGTACCTTTACAAAGCCACCCTTCGCGTTCGCGTACAGTGCCACGCGTTCGCGAAGGGCAATTCTGAGCCATCGTATTTTTCTCTTCCGCGTTCGCGGGCCTGCTTCCGCGTTTGCGAAGCATAAATTGAGCAGCCTTCATTTTTCTTCTTCGCGAACGCGAGACATACTCCGCGTTCGCGTTTCATTAAAAGCCTGAACAATACTTAACATTCAAAAACGAGGGTTTTTGCCATTTTTAACAAAACTCAAGCTAGAGAGCTCGGATTTGGGAGATATTTCGAGAGTTTTTCAGAGGCATTGATTGGGTAACAATTCTAAACACCTTTTTGCTCATAACCCACTAATCTAATCACGAATTTCCCTTTTAATTTCGGAATTTTGATGAAAAATTTATAAAAAACTTCATAGACCGAATTTTCGAGTTTTGAGCGGGTGTTTGACCTCCGATTTGGGAGATTCTTATATGGTTATACTCGTGAGAGTGCAAAGGTTCTGAAAATGCGAAAATTATTCGATTCCGAGGTGTTGGCCTGAAGGGCATTTTGGTCATTTTACCTAATTTCACGCCTTAACGTTGAATTAATTAGTAGAATCAGTTGCTTGCGATGTTATTTACAATGTGTAGTTGAATTGAATAGATTTGGGCTATTTGGAGTCGGATACTCGTGGCAAGGGCGTGGTTTCTAGCTGATATTGAGCCGGTTCGAGGTAAGTGGCTTGTCTAACCTTGTGTGGGGGACCTTCCCCTTAGGATATGATATTTGGTAATTGAATAACTTGTACGTGAGGTGACGAGCGCGTACTTGAGCTAATTGTTGAAAATCCGGCTTTACTTTAAATATTTAGACTGAGTTTCTTTCTCATTTGCTTTATTTTACTTGCAATTATAGCCTGTGTTAGTTTAGAGAAGTATGTTTAGTCGACTTACCTGCCTACTTGCTTAAATTTGCTTGGAGGTATTTCGTGAAGTATGTAGGGTTAGAATTTACTATTACTTGTTATGAGCTGACCATTTATTCCGATACTCTTGAGCGGTTATTGTGTGTTTAAATTTGGGACTACGGGACGGCATCCCGGGAGATCCCCTGCACGTGTTTACGATCTGGACTGAGGTGCGGGATACCAAGAGATCCCTGGCACATTTATATATATTGAGGATACCAAGAGATCCTCGGGATACCAAGAGATCCCTGGCATATTATTGAGGATACCAAGAGATCCTCGGGATACCAGGAGATCCCTGGCACATTTATCCTCAAGAGATCCTCGGGATACCAAGAGATCCCTGGCACATTTATATATATTGACGATACCAAGAGATCCTCGGGATACCAAGAGATCCCTGGCATATTATTGAGGATACCAAGAGATCCTCGGGATACTAAGAGATCCCTGGCACATATATATATATATNCGTACTTGAGCTAGTTATTGAAAATTCGGCTTTACTTTAAATATTTAGACTGAGTTTCTTTCTTATTTGCTTTATTTTACTTGCAATTATAGCCTGTGTTAGTTTAGAGAAGCATGTTTAGTCGACTTACCTGCCTACTTGCTTAAATTTGCTTTTGTTTGTATTTCGTGAAGTATGTAGGGCTAGAATTTACTGTTACTTATCATGAGTTGAGCATTTATTCCGATACTCTTAAGCTGTTATTGTGTGTTTAAATTTGGGACTACGGGACGGCATCCCGGGAGATCCCCTGCACGTGTTTATGATCCGGACTGAGGTGCGGGATACCAAGAGATCCCTGAAACATTTATCTATATTGATGATACCAAGAGATCCTCGGGATACCAAGAGATCCCTGGCATATTATTGAGGATACCAAGAGATCCTCGAGATACCAAGAGATCCCTGACACATTTATATATATTGAGGATACCAAGAGATCCTCGGGATACCAAGAGATCCCTGGCATATTATTGAGGATACCAAGAGATCCTCGGGATACCAAGAGATCCCTGACACATTTTTATATATTGAGGATACCAAGAGATCCTCGGGATACCAACAGATCCCTGGCGAACTATTGAGGATACCAAGAGATCCCTAGTGTATATGGTGAAGATACCAAGAGATCCCCGGTTACCATCCTTGTTGTGGGCGGTATCTCCTTGTGATTGCCTTATTTTTGTTTTTCTGTTACTATATCCTTATTATCCTGTTTAGATTCTTGTTGTAGACTATCATTATACTGTTTCTTTATCCTGTCGTTTATTATTTATTTATCTCAGTAGGGCCCTCACCTTCCTCGTCACTACCCGACCGAGGTTAGGCTTGGCACTTACTGAGTACTGCTGTGGTGTACTCATGCCCTTTCTGCGCATGTTTTTCATGTGCAGATCCAGGTAGCTCTTCCGAGGCGTATCATCCTCGAGGCGAAGAGATCTAGCAGAGACTTCGAGGTACATCTGCCGCGTCTGCAGACCAGGAGTCTCTATCTTATTCTAGCTTTAGCAGTTAGCTTTTCCTTTCGTACTTTTGCTTTAGACATTCTGGATGTTAGAGCATTTACAGTACTTCTTCTCGCTTGTGTTCCCGTGAGTTTTCGGGTGATATTGTAGACTTTCGCATTATTGGGTTGTATATGCCGGGCGGCATTTATATACAGTTACCCTTCTAGTTGTTTAGTTTAATTATTTGTTTCCGTAAGTTATGTTATTTCCGCATTGTTAGGCTTACCTAGTCGTAGGGACTAGGTGCCATCACGACATGTTCACGGAGGGCGAACTGGGGTCGTGACAAGTTGGTATCAGAGCTCTAGGTTCATAGGAGTCACGGAACACAGGCCGGTTTATTAGAGTCTCGCTGATCGGTACGGAGACGTCTGTACTTATCTACGAGAGACTATGTAACCGTTAGGAAAATTTCACTTCATTTGATTCCCTGTCGTGCGAGATCTTTGACATCACAATCCTAAACTTCCGATTTCTATTCTCTCACAGATGGTGAGGACACGTGCTGCTCGAGATGATCAGGCACCCGCGCCCCCTACTGCAGCCGTCAGAGGCCGGGGCCGGGGTAGAGGCTGAGGACGCGCCCGTTGTGCAGCGAGAGGACCTGCGCGAGCTGCCGCCGAGGTACCACAAGCAGATCCAGCCGGAGTTCAGGCACCTGACACGCCTATAGCTACTACTACTCCAGCCCTTCAGGACACTTTGGCACAATTCCTGAACATGTTTGGTACAATGATTCAGGCTGGATTAATTCAGGTTGTACCGACTACTTCACAGATCGGGGGAGGGACCCAGACTCCCGCCGCCCCCACTCTAGAGCAGCAGTTTCCATTGGTCAGGTTCCAGGTGTCATGGCGACACAGCCTGTGGTCCCAGTTCAGCGGGTGGTGAGTACCTCTCGCCGAGTAGAGGACAGGTGGGTCCAGGGGAGAGAGGACAGACGAGGTCAGGAGGGAGAGTATAGAGGAGTGAGTAGACCTCGTGGACCAGGGAGATATACTGGTCCTTATTTTGGAGGCAGGGTGCGTCATGGTAGAGGTTTTGTGGGTTAGCCAGCTCAGTTTACATCTCAGAATTTCCAGAGAGTTTCAGGTGTTCAGGGGTCTCAGAGTACCCGTACTGCACAGTTTCCACCCCCACGTCGGCCGCGAGGTTGCTTTGAGTGTGGTGACACATGCCACATGGTTAGGGACTGCCCCAGACTTGGTAGGGGTGCATCTTCACAGACTTCTCGGCCACAGCGTGCCCCGTAGAGTTCCCAGGCCATGGTTACAGCCCCAGTTACTACCCCACCTACCCATGCCAAGTTTGTTGCCTCCGATTCTGTCACCACAGGTATTGTCATGGTTTGTTATAGAGGTGTATCAGTTCTATTCGATCTAGGCTCCACTTATTTTTATATGTCTTCTTATTTTGCTCCGCATTTGGGTGTACCTCAGAATTTCCTTGAGTTTCCCTGTTTATGTTTCTACTCCTGTGGGGGGATTCTCTTGTTGTGGACCGCGTTTATCGGTCATGTTTGATTACTATTCGTGGTTTTGAGACCAGAGCGCATTTATTGTTACTCAGTAAGGTTGATTTTGATATTATTTTGGGCATGGAGTGGTTGTCGCCCCATGTTGCTATTCTTGATTGTCACGCCAAGACCGTGACGCTGGCTATGCCAAGTATTCCGCGTAATGAGTAGAGTGGTACTTTAGATCACACTCCCAGTAGAGTTATCTCTTTTCTTAAAGCTCAGCATATAGTTGAGAAGGGGGGGTGCCGCGTATTTAGCTTATGTGAGAGATGTCAGTGTTGATACCCCTTCTGTTGATTCAGTTCCAGTGGTACGGGATTATCTCGATGTGTTTCCAGCTGACCTTCCGGGCATGCCGCCCGATAGAGACATTGATTTTGGCATTGATCTGTTGCCGGGCACTCAGCCCATTTCCATTCCTCCGTATCGTATGGCTCCTCCTGAGTTGAAGGATCAGTTACAGGAATTGCTTAGTAAGGGTTTTATTCGGCCCAATGTTTCACTGTGGGGTGCTCCTGTCTTGTTTGTGAAGAAGAAGGATGGTTCTATGCGTATGTGTATTGATTATCGTCAGTTGAACAAGGTTACAGTGAAGAACCGTTATCCTTTGCCTCGTATTGATGATCTGTCTTTCTGTCTTAACCATGTGAGGAGCATGCTTAGCCAACCTAATGAATTCCATGTAGTACTCTTGCACACTTTTATTCCCTTGCTTGAGCTGTTCGAACTCTGTAGCCTTAGAATCCCTATCCTCTTCTGGGATAAAGTTAGCCATGAAGGCCTCTTCAAATTCTTCCTAAGTAGGCGGACCATCATCTTTATCTCTTTCCTTTTCCCACATCTCAAACCAAGCGCCAACCACATCTCCAAGCTGGTAAGTAGCCAGCTCTACAGCTTCATCATCAAATGCTTTCATCATTCGGAGGGCTTTCTTGACACCCTCCATCTACAACACTGGATCTTCATCAACTATAGAACCATGGAACACTGGAGGATTCAACTTCAAAAATTCATTCACTCTTGAGGACTCAGGATTGTTCTGTCTATTTGATTGAGGTGGAATCTCATCTCTTCTCTCGTTCTGGTTGGCCATGAAGGCTTTAAACATCTCCATAGCGCTATTGACTGCATTAAACATCTGATCAATATTTGGGGGTATAGTTTTCTGAGCCGGAGCTGCTGTTGGGGGCGGCACTGGATCCTGAGGTACTTGTTCATCATTATCCACCCCTTCTTCACGTTCAACTCGGGGTACTTGGACCCCTATTGTGGATCTACCCATCCTTTTCTGAGTTAAAGCCTTCTTAGTTCTGCATTGAGCCACAATAGTAGCAATAGCTTCTTGAGCAGCATCCTGAGTGTTAGTGTCAGAGTTGCGAGTACGAGCCATTTCTGCGAGTTTTGGAGAAATGAATAAATTAGATAATTTCTTAGAGGTAGACTCTACTGCACGGTCTAAAGTATGGAAAAAAAAGACTTTTCCTGAATGCTTGTAGCCTCATGTTTATAAGTATGGCGCGCTTCATACACATAAACGAAACTCTACTAACACGGCTTCATAGACCCCTAGGACTCCATAAACCTGAGGCACTGATACCAAGTTTGTCACGACCCATTTTCTGAACAAGCCGGGACCGGCACTCGATCACTAAACATGACCGAGCGAACCATCTCTGCTTATCAAATCTATTATAACTCCAAACTTTATATGCAACAAGGCAATACTCTAACCAAATACTTTTGGATAATTTAAACATTTAAATAAATCAACTCTAAAACTTTATTCATAGTAACCAATGAAATACTGCTAAGTTATTATCAAAAACACCTGAATCTTAACCCAACGACTATGTCTATGAAGCCTCTAATGATAAACTGACGCACTGCTCAGGACATGAGATTTCCTGGCCAGTTCTCTAAGTAACAAAGAAATAACTAAATAAAGACGACTCTAAGGAATACTCCACGAACAAAAGCGGAGCTCACCAATAGCACTGGAAGAGAAGGAAGTCCTAACTAGTAGCCTGCTCGCCTGCAAATCCGGTTCCTACGTTGTACCGCAGACTAACGTAGGTTCCAAAAGAGAACGTCAGTACCATCCATTGTACTCAGTGAGTCTCAACAACATGGGGAGAAACTTCAATAACATATACATTACGAGCAAGGGTTCTAAATGCATGTAAAACATAAAGCTTATAAGAATAATTCTAAACAATTGCATAATAGCAGTTTACGAATATTCTAAAAGAAATTCTTTTCTTCTTCTTTCTTATAAAAAAATACTTCACTTTATTCTTTGGGAGTCCCAATTATCCTGACTTAATTCTGTCTCAGTCACCGTATGATCGGCACGGATTCGATCCCAACCTGATCGAATAGGCCCAATCCACGAGGTGCAACTCGCTTCATGGTTCTCAGCGCTCATGTCTCATACCTTAGCATGGCTAAGTAAATTCTCAGCAACGAGACGCTTGGCTCGTGTGCTCCCTACTTTGGCACAAGTAATTCCAGGAAGTCAACGCCTTGGTCAGGACCCTAGGCCTGGACGATGACCCTTTCTCAGAATAAAGGATACTCCCAAAAATCTTTTCTTTCTAAAACTTCTTCTTGTGACTTTTCAAGTCTAAATCTTTTATACATACTCATATTGGTATCCTTAAATGTAAGGCATGGCATAAGAATGAAATAAACATTCAAAAGTACTTATAAATATTCTTGATCCTTCATGAATTTTCAACATGAAAATGGCATATAAGAATAACATAAAAATCTGAAATTTATGCACATATATCCAAATAATCATCTAAACTTTAGCTAGAAAATAATTCTAAGCTTATAGGTACTTACTACTCCAATTAAGTATATATTAACTCTTTTATGCAATTCATCAAAGACCTTGTGTGCGTGCTTTTGTGAGTTAAACCACTTTAGTAAAGGGTTATATCAACTCACCTCAAAACTTCTCGAGCCAATACGTCTGCCCCAGTCCAATTAACACCAGTCAAACAATCGATTCTACAACAATCAGTGCATTTTAATCAACTTTAAAGTTTCACACCTAAACATGGAATTTACTGTTGATATAGAGGAAGAAGGGAATTAACTATTCAATTCTTACCTATTACTACTGCAGGGTAATTGACAATAGAGAATTTTATATACCTGAGTTCAAGAATTAGTGATTTGTAAAGAAACCTAGATTTTCTGTTGCCCGGCTCTCTGTTTCGTGAGTGAATAGAACGTGCTTTTGCCTTCTGTCTTTGTTTACGAGAATGACAGAACCTAAGGTTCTGTTATTTTGCCTTATGCCATTTTTTCTTTACGTGAATGACAGAACCTAATTTTCCTAAGGCTTAAAACCTTTTTATGGGCTTTAATTCCTTTTTCCCTATTTTTTTTATTTAACTAGTATTTAATGATACCCACTTTTAATAATTAACAATATTAAAACTATTAATATTTTTCTAATTGTATATCCAATTATTTAAGTGTGTGTGTGTGTATATATATATAAAAAAGTTAGAGTCCAATAATGTTTTGGGTCCCTCGAAACAAAAATAGCCACCGAAACACTATTTACCTTCTTGCAAGTATTTTCTTTCCAAAATTTTCACTTCGATTTTCGGTTAAGCATGTCAAAAATTCTCTCTCGAAAACACTCATTAACACCTTTGTTCATACCACCCAAACCTCCAGATATCTTCCATCCTTCCTCTTCTCCATCACCACGATTGGAAAACCAGGCTCCTTCTATTCCAAATACCAGCAACATGATTATAGATCAAGGGGAGGATACTGAGCAGCCTATTAGTAAACTACCATCATCCTACCTCCATACCTTACTTTCACACACTATTTCCAATCCACATACTCTAGACAATGCTCCAGTTACTTCTGACCAAGCTATCATGGCAGAAATGGAAGCACCAACTGCTTCGAAATTCTTTATTCCACTTACCCTGGAAGAAAAGGAACGAATCTATCAACCATGGAAGCATGCAGTGATTGTCAAGCTTTATGGACAAAAAATTGGCCATCAATTACTGAGGCAAAAACTATATACCTTATGGAAACCTACGGAGAACCTACCACTTGTTGATCTAGGTTCAGATTTTTACTTGTTGAAATTTCAAAAAAAGGAAAATAAGCTGCACGCTCTTAATGATGGACCTTGGTTTATTCTTAACCATTTCTTGACTGTTAGGCAATGGGAGCCAAAGTTTATGCCGTCTTAGACAACTATTAATCATTCAGCAATATGGCTCCGCTTACCTGAGCTGCCCACTGAATTTTACGATTTTAGTATCTTAAAAAAATTGGGCAATAAAGTGGGCAAATTATTAGCGGTTGATAACTGTACTTCCTCCACACTAAGGGGACGTTATGCTAGATTGTGTGTTCAAGTCCCCTTGGACCAACCACTCTGCACTCACGTTTTTATTGGCTACCATAAACAAAATATTGTCTATGAAGGACTTAATTAATTTTGTGTTAAATGTGGAAGAATGGGCCATAATCAACTACTATGCTCATACACTAAGACATTTGCGTCAATGGATCCTAATACTACTAAGCCTGTTAAAAGCAATAATACTGTGTCAAGTGCGGATGAATGGAAGGTGGTTACATTCCCACCTAATGCGGCCAGGAAAAGCAATAATCTCCACAGAAATTCACAAAGATCAGGTATGCCAATGGAACATAATACTACTGCTAATACTTTGCCTTTTAATAAACTCTCAATTCATAACTTCAATCAAGTTTCTAACTCGCACACCACTGGGCTGCCATCTCATGAGGCCATACCTATTACTAAGGCTAATCCTTTTGCTGCACTCGAATTAGAGGAACTCCCTAATCCTATACCTACTCAGCTTAACCTACCTAATCTTCCAATAATGACTACCCCTAAATCAGTCCACCCCTTTGACCGTCATTGTGACACCCAATCACAATTGGTCCACTCTCCACCTCAACCTACCACATTACACGCAATAAGCCACGACCAACTCCTCCACATGCAACACATATCCCCTCCCTTGCCCTTTTGTCGGCCCACTACATTCAATGACACCCAACAAAAAACACAAACTACAAACACACAAGACAAAAGCCCTAACTCCTTCCTACACTCCTCTTCAGCCAACACTAGGTTAATTCCCATGCAGGAACATCATCATGAGATATCCTCCACCATATCTCAACTTTCGTCAAAGACACAGCCTTCAACACCATCAATCACACCGCCTGTATCATCCATTAAACCCCCCCTGCATATACACTTACCATCACCTCCTTCGTCAGACCTATCTTCTCAAATCCATACTCCAACTACTTTACTTACTCCCACCCACGAACGAAACTAGCTTGCCAGCAGTCTCGACTACTTGAGAAGGTCTCACCATCAACCACAAAGACAGCACTTTCATCGCCTTGTCCGCTCCCAGTATCCCCTTTCTTACTCTCCCTACCTGATCATGGAACCCAACTCCATCATCTACACAGCTCAGTCGCCCCAAGCTCCACTAACCCTCACCTCTTGGCTGGAAACAAGCCTCCAGAACCATGCACTAATTTTCACCTTGGAGGTGAATCACCAAGAGGTGACAGTCCTCATAAACAACCCAGCAGACTTAGCCCAAATAATCTCAGAGGGCATGCAACTAGGGACGCAATTGTTTGCTCGCTACCATTGGTCCCTAATGCAAGCTCCTCACATATCCCCATTTCAACCATTAAACCTACCAGTCCCGATATGGGAACCCACACATCTTTACTCCCATCGCATTTGAATGCCTTTTTATCCTCCTCCGCCTTCGACTCCTTCAACCCCATGGATACAACCTTACACGAATCCCCAACCTCTTCTCCCTCTTTTGGAACCTCCAATGCCATCTACACCACCACCAACACCAGTCAACTCACCCCCACCAAGTCCCAATCACAACGAACAAAACACCAATTTCCAGGAGGAGCTAGACGCAGCAATCGCCTACAACAGGGAAACTCGACCAATTTATGCATGGCTAGATGGGATAAAGGTGTTTGTGCAAAAGGAAGAATACGAAAGAAAGATTTTTGTAAGGTGTCCACCAACCCTCAGGAACTTCTCCCTACGCATAAGGCCCACAACCAATCCGGAGGTGGGAAAATATGCAATGCTAATACTCCCAACCTTTCTCCTGCGTCCAGGAGAGAGCAGGAGTAATTGGATAAGTCGTAGTACTAGTCCTACAGGTGATTTACAAGACACACATATGAATTTTATCATATGGAACTGTAGAGGGGCAACCTCCATGGAGTTCAGGCGCAACTTTAGGTCACTACTGGACTATAATAGGCCAGCCTTAGTGGTTCTCTTGGAAATACACTGTCAATCACACCAGGCAGTGAAGGATGATTTTAACTTCGATGGGATGATTGAGGTGGCTGGCACAGGTCATTCTGGTGGAATTGTTATTTTGTGGATGACCAGTGCTTTGGATGTGCATGCAGTTGCAAACACCACGCAGGAAATCCATTGTCAGATCCAGGTTAGGCCACTACCCTTTACCTTTTTATTTACGACTATCTATGCAAGTAATGAACTAGCTAATTGCCAGTTATTATGGAATAATCTTAGGTCAGTAAGGAATAGTTATCATGGTCCTTGGTTAATTGGGGGGGGGGGACTTCAATGAAATCACTCATGCATCTGATAAATATGGTGGTCTTCCTATTAATAATTCACGATTAAATAATTTTTTAGACTGCCTTAATTATTGCAACATGACTGACTTAGGTTTTAAGGGCAGTCGTTATACTTGGACTAATGGCAGAGATAAAAGGTATAACATTCTTGAGCGTATTGATCGCATTGTTGCCAACTATGCTAGGATAAATCAATATCCAGATGTTCTAGTTACACACCTTCCACGCACACACTCAGACCATTGTCCTATTAAATTAGAGCTTCAACACTGTACACTGCCTAGGTCTAAGATTTTTAGGTTTGAAACGATTTGGACAAGTCATCCTGCATTTAGGGATGTTATTAAACAAGCTTGGTTGCCCAATTCCACTTTACTGCCTGCTATCGAAAATTTTAAAACAATAGTACAAAAATGGAAAACTTCTACGTTTGGAAATATTTTTAAACAAAAACAAAAATTGCTTGCACGACTAAATGGGATAAAGGCCTCTATCCACTATCCAACTAGAATTTTCTTACAAAATTTAGAAAAAGAGCTAAAGTTAGATTTCAATCACATACTAAGGTTAGAGGAGGACTTTTGGAAGTTGAAATCACGTATTGACTGGCTTAATAACGGAGATGCTAACACTAAATTTTTTCATCTTAGTACTATTAATCGTAGAAGGCACAATAGGATTACGGCACTCCAGGACCAGGGAGGAAATTGGATAACTCAGCCAAAGCTTCTACTGGATCATATTTCCAGTTATTACCAAACTTTGTTTACCACGCAAAAACAATATTCCATCTCAAAGAAAAATCTTCTTCCTTCAAAAATATTAAGCCAAGCTGACTGTGATTCCCTCATCTAACCTCTTAAAAATTCAGAGATTATTAATGCTATACGATCGTTTAAGCCTTTAAAGCCCCCGGTCCAGATGGACTGCACCTCTTATTTTATCAAAATTATTGGGAGACCATAGGCAATTCAGTGCTCAGTTTTCATCATAAGGTGTTTGCTGATTCTGAAATCGATCCTTCAATAAACAGTACTTGATGTTCTAAACGTCAATACCACATAAGAGGGGGGGGGGTGATTTGTGTGGTACTCAATTTTTCGCTTAAACTGCTTCTGGAAGGACCTGGTTCTTGTAGGTGTACTTATTACTACTGTTTGCGGAATTAAAAGTACATAAAATAAAGAACACAGAGATTTTTACGTGGAAAACACCTGGCTCAAAAGGTGAAAAAACTACGACCTACTACTCAGTAGGATTTTCCCAAACTTCCACTAAAATCACTGAGCCAAAACTGCATTTACAGAACTCTTTGTAAACCTAAGGATTAACTCTAATCCCGTTGTGGCAACCAGCCTCTAACTGCTGCGACAACTTCAAGTTAACTCTAACTTGAATACTCAAAATACCTATTACAATTGCTTCTAGATAAAGCTGAAAGGTACAATGTGAAACACCTACTACAATTGAACTAGAAATAAAGAAAGACACATAAAACTCTTTATGGAGCTGGTTCTTCAATCTGGTTCATGTAGCTTCTGGTTTGCACACTTGAATCACACACGAACTGCTTGCAAAAAGCCTTGCTATTTTGCTCCCAATTCACGTTTAACTTCTGCGTTTTTGTGCAACACGTTAATGTGAGAAACTCCTGCAATTTATAGAGTTAGTAGATGAAGAAATAACTAGAGTTCTGATGCAACTCTTCCTTGGTGGAAGAGTTCTAGTTGATTTCAACTTCTAACTCCTTCCCTATCTTGAATTGTGTTCTCTTTGATTAAGGACTCCTTCTCCTTATCAATTATGCAACCTTTTCGATCAGGAGATATTAAATACACCAAGTTAAGCTTATCTCCTTCACGTGCATCCCACATGCTTGAATCTGCCCGTTTTTGTGAACTTGAGGGATGGACCACTGGATGGAC
>NW_017670989.1:325502-340087 GCF_001879085.1 Nicotiana attenuata | reverse complement strand
GGGGGGGGGATAGGGGGTGGAGAACTAAAAATGTCAACATGCCTTATGATTGTGGGTTATGGAGGAACATTATGACGGGATGGGCAGAATTTAGTGGCAATATATCATTCAGGGTAGGAGAGAGGAGGAGAGTTAGTTTTTGGAGACATCGGTTGTGTGGGGATAACATGTTGAAAGATGATTTCCCAAATATGTACATAGTATCATGCCTAAAGGGGTTGATAGTCCAACAAATTCTGAGGATACAAGGTGGAGAGATTTTTTGGGATTTGAGATTCGAGAAGAGTTTCCGTGATTGGCGAGGTGATTGAGGTCCAAAGGTTGATAGACTTGCTCCACAAGCAATGTACGTCACCAGATAGCCGTGATGCATGGAGGTGGGGGTTGGGGAATACAGAGTATTACTGTAAAGTCTTTCTATGAAAAGCTTTTAACTAGGGAGGAGAATGCTTTTCCATATAGCTCAATTTGGATCCTCAAGGCGCTGAGGAAAGTATGCTTCTTCACTTGATTAGCAGCTAGAGGGGTGATCTTGATGGCCGAGAACCTTAGGAAGCAGAAGGTCATTTGTGCCAGTTGGTGCTTCTTGTGCAAGGAGGCGGGTGAAGATGTGGATCATCTCCTTGTACATTGTCGTGTTGCCTCAAGGTTATGGGGGAAAATACTTAGTTTGTTTGGTATTTCGCATGGATTGTTGTTCCACTAGCACTCATGTGGTTTATAATAAGAATGGACCTTGGGCCTAACTCAACACCAAAGTTAGCTCAAAGGGTGATGATTGCCAAGCCATATAAAGAGTCCAAGGAACTCATTCATCTATGATGTGGGATTCCATCACCCTGCCGCATGCCTACCTACCAACTGGAGCGTGAACAATCTATTTTTGGAGGCCCAACAACGGGGGTCTGGCTCTGAAACTATGATAAGAATGGACCTTGGGAATAAATCAACCCCAAAAGCTAGCTCAAAGGGTGAGGATTGTCCAAGCCATATAAAGAGTCCAACGAACCCATCCATCTCTGATGTGGGATTCCATCAGTTTATTTGGAGGGAAAAGAAACATATGAGCTTTTGAAGGGGTAGAGTAGAGATGAGTTTTGTTCAGTTGAGGAGTAGCCTCCTATCCGTTATTTACCAATGAAATTCCTTGTTGTATAGAAGATTGGGTGTCTTTCGTAGAGAACCATATCTTTTTGTAGGTTTTTTTAACTTTTTGGTATACTTCTCCTATAGGGCGCTTTTCCTCTGACCGCATCATTAATGAAAATTTAATTTACTTGATTAAAAAAAAAGATCCAATCTGAAGAAAAATGGTTGATGTATTCCTGTTTATTTGTATTTTCCTCATGGCAGTGGTTCATACAAATATTTTTATTATGCAGCGAACGAAAATAATATCTGAATTGTTAATATCTGTTTCAAAATGTAAGAGGCAAGAGGCACGGATGAAAGTGCGACAAGAATCCTTGAGACTGGGCAACGTGGGAGTAATCAGGTACCTCATCCTTATCACGTGTTACTTAGAGCAAGCAATTTGCCGCTTGGTCTAGTGTATATAATAAGTTCAACAGATGACTTCAACTAAGCTGTCCATAGGAAGCTGCCAGCAATTATATTGCCTCATAAAACCTATTTAAAGAAAGTGTTTACCAAACAGAAAAACTATTTATAGAGTGCCCAGTATTATATAAGCTTCACATTTTGATCTAATGGTAGAATTTTGCTAAAGTATCAAAGTGTTCGTTCATCTCCAATGATGCTGTCCTTTGTTTATCTGTTGTGTTCATTTTATATTTGATGATATAAGGGAAACTGCTTTATAATATTTTGATGCTTTGGAAGCGAAGGATACTTTATCTAATGTCACTACTAGAAATCCGGTAAATACCGACTAGAAAAATCGACCAACTTTGGTCGGTTATGGCCAATTACCGACCAAAACGCGGCCAAATACGCTTGGTCGTTATTTTGATGGTCGTTTAATATACCGACCAACGTTTGTCGGTATATTAAAACGATCATATGAAGAATTTAAATGATTTACCGATCAACTTTTGTTGGAAACATATTAATTTAATTTTACCGACCAAAATTGTGTCGGTTTATTTAATTTATCTTTTTTTTATTAATTTTTAAAACTAAAAAGATACCGACCAATGTTGGTCGGAAATGAAAATATATATATCTTTTAAAAAATCATAATTTAACAATACCGACCAACTTTGGTCGGTAATGATGAATTCTGGGATTTCCTTGTTCATTAACCGACCAACTTTGGTCGGTAATTGCCAATTAATTTTTTTTGAATGAATACCGACCAACCTTGGTCGATAATGTGCAATAATTTTTTTTATTAGATACTGACCAACTTTGGTCGATTTTTCTGGGGTTAATTTTGGCATAAAATGCCTGTTTTAGTAGCTACACCACCTGCCAGCATATACCAATACAACAACAACACAACAACAACAAATTAAAGTTCAATTGAACATAACAATCCAAAAAACCAAGTTAAAACTAATTACAACAAGTTCAAAACTGATTCTATTTGTCTAGTTCAAAGTATATAAAAGTCAAGGGGTGTTTTGTACAACATGATTATCACCGTTTGATGAACTTTCATCTACAATACGATATAGAGAAGGTTCTTGTTGAGGACGGGAAGAATGACAACAAGGAGGACGGGAGGAACGATCACGAGCAGGACGGGAGGAACAATCACGTGGAGGTCGAACCTCTGGCGTTGACTCACGAGACGGGCAACGGAAAAGCTCTAGTAGATAGGAGAGTTCTGATCTAAGCTTGCATGCCAAGGAATTGAGCATCTCTAACCCTTTCTCTTTCCTTGGCTGCTTCTAGCTCGGATGTGAGCTTTGTCACAGTCTCGCGCATAGCGGAGAGGCTCTAACAATTAAGTTGCTCGCTTTACGAGGAAGTCTTATTCCTTGAATTCCACACATATAGCGATGGAACTTTTTAGTAGGAAGCCCGTATACCTTCACCCATTTTGGACCGCCAACAGACTCCAACCATATTCTTTCAGCATCCTCATCCGAAGGTTGGGTTGGCTCGTCCGATTCACCAGCTGGATGACTGCGAATGAATTCGTCCACGTTACTTTGGTAGCGATCCTATATTATTTGAAATTGAATTAATATTTCAAAATTTATATAAAAGTAAATTATAATACTTAAAGAAAAGTGAAAGCTTACATATGCAGTCGAGGCCCGGTCCTCGACCCACCTTTCTGGATCCATCTCTTTCTTCTTCTTTACAATATGCGTCTACTTGAATTGCTCATCATGGCTCATTGGACGCCCCAACTTCTTTTCCTGAAAATAAATTAATTTAGTTAATAATCAGAATAGATATACTTTGAAAAGTAAAATAATATAAGCAATTATGTACCAATCTTCTTTTTATTGTCCCTAGGCTGATCGCACCTCCAGTGTGCAAGGAGCCTCCCTTCTCGGAAGCGCGAGCTTTCTTTCCTTTTTCGCTCATCTCTAAGAACTCTACGGTAAGAAATTGCCTTTGCAAATCATCCCATAAATTCTGAAGTAACTAGCCTGGCCTCTTGTTCTTCTGTATAGCATCGAAGAAAGCATCCGCCAATCTCTTGCAAGCTTTATGATGAAAATTTGCATCCACTTCCGCGCTATAGCGATCTTCCCATGCACATTTGCTCTGTATTTCAAAAGTTAAATACTATATGGAAACATCATAAATATAAATTATCAAACTGCTTAAAAGAACATTTATACCTTAAATTGATTGAATATTTGCTCCTTCAGCAACAATGGGAAACCAGTCCAAGTCGCATAAAGGCCATCATAAATCTTTCTGATAGCATTGGTGATTATCCTCGTAGTCTTATTACTGGGATTGAACCTACAATTTAACAATAAAAACACATTAAAATCTCAGTAAAAACGTTACAAAACAATAAACGCAAAAATAATAAATAACTCTTACCCATCACCCCCAGGGACTATGATGATCCTGCCATATTGATCATAATGCACTTCCTCATCATCATCGTCCGAAGAATGTTTATCAGAGGCATGTGTGGATGGTGTAGGGGGTCAGAGCTACTACCTTGAAGGCGAAGGCCTGAAATAGATGGAGTCGCTGATGAAGATGGCTGCGATCCCTGTGACTGCGACATAGCTGGATGCGACCCAAGTGGCTGTGATACTGATGGCTGTGACCCGAGTGGCTGTGACATGGATGGATGCGATCCATGTGGCTGTGATATGTAGGGATATGATATAGGTGGCTGCGACGCTGATGGATGTGCCTCACGTAGCCGCGAGGCAGTTGGACTGTATGTCGAACGTATAGTCCTATGGCCTTGTGATGAAAGACTTGGTTTCTAGATGAAGGTGTAGAGCTCGTGATGCTGTGGTTGCTCAGGATAGTCGTGGGGTGGAGTATAATACATAGGCATCTCTGAAGAGGGTAGAAAAGAGGGAGTATTAGTATCTACCCTCCTCTTTCATTTCCTAGCCTTTTCTCGACCCCGAGAATCAGTATGGTCATTGTTACCTTGACCCTTGCCTGCCATCTTCATAATATAAAATATATTTAGATTGAAACATATAAGAAACTAGCTATAAAACGAGAGTGCTTTAAAAAACTAACTTTTTAAAGCTCACCGACGTATTGTTCCTCGTCCGAGAATTCCTCGTCCTCACTTGTTTAAGCTTCATCAGTTGATTCTTCATTCTCATTTTCTATAATTGTTACTTCATTTATATCAACTTCTTCCTATATGCGTTCAGGATGTTCCAAATTATTTTCTAACTGATCGTCCACAATTTGGTGAACACTGGAGATATCGTTTTGATATGCAACATCTAAGACATTCTCGACTTCCACCCTACCTGCAGGCTTAGTTTTTATTACAACCTACCAATCAGACTTATTCCGCCCCAATGGATAAGGAGCATAATACACTTGCCTAACATTATGTGCAATTATGGAAGGATCATAACAATCATACTCCCTCGTATAATTAACCTCAATTATGGTGTATTGGTTGTGTACTCTTGTACCTCTTGTTGGATTTGGGTCAAACCACTTGCATCTAAAGAGTATCAATTTCTTATATGGCCAACCTATATATTCTAATTCTATTATTTCTTTGAGCACACCATAATAATCAATATCTCCAATTTGGTTGCCATCACCACCTTGAACCCACACCCCATTGTTGTTGCTATTTTTATTTTTAGAGCAATCCTCTATAACCATTCACTACGTACTAGGACATTGTTGTGACCTGAAGCCCATGTCGCCAAGACATATCTTTCAAAAATTAATTTACACCATTATTTGGATTATTTACCTACATAGTATTAAAAAAATTCATAAGTTAGCATAACTTACAAACATTGTTTACCTACATGGTGTTAGAACATTATCAGGATAAACTTACAAACTGTTTGAACCACGTATCAAATCTCGTATATACATCATCATGGCCAAATTGACCCACGAAGTGACTGTGACACATCAAATATATTTAGTAGTTGCATCAATATGTAATCACAGTAAATTTTATATTTTGATACTAATAAATCAATACTTACTTGAGAAAATGGTACAACTTCGGGACAATTTAGCAACACATGAAGTGTAGCTGACTTGTACTCCAAATCACTCAAACTTCTCTTTCTAACATCCTTAGAACATCGGCCTGATTGATTGAATATGGACATTGGTAGATATAATGGATCATTCACACATTCAACCGTGTGCCTATTGGGCCTATTCCTAGAACATGGCACGTTACTCTCAAAATAATAAGAACAAAAATGTGCAGTTTTCTTTGCAATATAAGCTTCGCATATAGATCATTCAATCCTATTCCTCTGCTTAACAAATTTTTTGCATTTGCCAATTGTCCTACATAATGTCATGTTAGCCAAGAACATTCAAATAAAATAGAAAGTTATATCAAACTTATAATATTACCTCTCAAAGAAATACATCCATCTGCATTGAACATGCCCTCCAAGTCATGCCTCGTGTACAAGGTGGATTGGAAGGTGTTCCATCACATCAAAGAAACCACATGGAAATAGTTTTTCCATCTTACTAGAAGTTACACGAATGTTCTGATCCATCAGGAGTAGGTTTTCTTCCCTTAATGTGGTAGACCACAAGTCCTTGAAAAACAAACTAATCTTTGTGATGGGTTTCTAGATTCTTTCAGGAAAACCACAAAATGCAATAGGCACTAAGGTCTCCATGAAAGCATGACAGTCATGACTTTTCAAATGGCTCAACTTTTCTACCTCCATATATACTTTTTTTCCAAGATTCGATGCATAACCCTTAGGCATCGTCAATTTCGTAACCCACTCAGAAATTTGTCGTCTTTCCTCCAAAGTGAATATGTAACTTGCTTTGGGCTTGAACACCTTACCATTGTTTGTGTAATGAGCCTGTCGGTCGTTTCATGAGTTACCGCTCCGTTTCCCCCATTTTTGCATCTTTATATGTTGTTCAGTTGTATTTCATCGCATCGTGTTGGTTAGTTTGGGTTCGGATTGGTTTTGTAGAGATATGAGACACTTAGTCTCTTAAGTTGGCCTTTTTGTTGGAAAAAGTCAACCGGAAGTTGACTTGTAAGTAAACGACGTCGGAATTTTGTTTCTATGATTCAGATAGCTTTGGGAGGTGATTTGGGACTTAGGAGCATGATCGGAATGTATTTTGGAGGTCCAGAGGAGATTTAGGCTTGAATTGGCGAAATTGGAATTTTGGCATTTTTCGGTTGGTAGCGGAGATTTTGATATAGGGGTCGGAATGGAATTTCCGGAAATTGAAGTAGGTCCGTTGTGTCATTTGGGACGTGTGTGGAAATATTCAGGTCATTCGGATGAGGTTTGATAGACTTTTTGATCGAAAGCGGAATTTGGATGTTTGAAATTTCTTAGGCTTGAATCCGATGTTGATTTGATGTTTTGATGTTGTTTTGAGTGTTTCGAAGGTTGGAACAAGTTTGAATGATGTTATGGGATATGTTGGCATGTTTGGTTGAGGTCCCAAGGGCCTCGGGTGAGTTTCGCGTGGTTAAACGGATCAAATTCTTGTTTTGGAAGTTCCAGATTTTCCTTCAGTTCTATTGCAGAAGAATTTCTCTTCGCGTTCGCGAAGGGGAAGCCGCAATCGCGTAGGCTTATTTGGGGCAGAGGTAGAGTTGCTCTATGTGATTGCAGAGGTAGGGTCACGATCACATATGTGTATGAAGTAGTACTTCGCGAACGCGTGGTCAGAGTCGCGTTCGCGTAGAAGAAAGTGATTTGAAGAGGGGCTGAGGTGATTGCTCTACACGATCGCGTGAGGCATGTTGCGATTGCGTAGGTTTGTGTGGCATTGCTTCACGACTGCGCGGAGGTTTATGCGATCACGTAAGTTAAATGAGGGCAGTCAGTTTTTGTGCTTTGCGATTGCGAGGCAGTTTCCGCGGTTGCGATTAAGGAATTAATGCCTAGGCAGAATGTTTAAATAGTTGCCTTCGCGATTTTTGGTCCATTTTCTCCATTTTTGAACCCTTTTGAAGCTTTTTGAGAGGGATTGAAGAGGGAATCGAAGGGAAAACTTGGAGGTAAATTTTTGAACTTAATACCCGATTCTTTGTTGATTTCTACATAATTAAACATGAAATTTGTGGGTTTTAAAGCCAAAAATTGGGGAATTAGGGCTTGGAATTGGTGACTTTGATTTAAGGATTTGAGGGGTCATTTTTGGTCGGATTTTGATGTATTGGGTATGTATGAACTCGTGAGAGTGTAAGAATTCCAATTTTGTAATTTTTATCAAAATCCGAGATGTGGGATCGGGGGTCGGGTTCGGCCAATTTCAATATTCTTGGTGTAAATTGGTTATTTTCGAGCGGGCTTTGTTCCCATAACATATTTTGATGGTATGAATCTATTTTTGGTTAGATTTGGAGCATTCAGAGGCCGAGTCGAGGGGAAAAGACATCGCTGGCTAGAGTTTAGACCGGATTGAGGTAAGTAATGATTGTAAATATTGTCTTGAGGGTATGAAACCCCGGATTTCACATCGTTGTGCTACTTTGAGGTGACGCACACGCTAGATGACGAGCTTGGGGTCGTGCACCTTTCGGGATTGTGACTTAGTCCGTCCTGTATGACTGTTAAGTCACGTATTTAATTGAAAACTGTTTGATATCATTGTGTTTTGGAAAGTATTACCATGTTTTGGGCTGAATGCCATATTCGGGCCTCGTGCCAACCGTTTTGGACCATTAGGGGATTTTACTACTATTTCTCACCGTTTTTACTTCCTATTTGTACTCAGTCATGCTGTATTCTACTATTTTCATAACTCATCCGCATTTACTCTGTTTTGATATTTTGAATGGTATTTCGGGCTGAACATCATGTTGTACTGTTGCCCGAGTAGACTGAGAGGTTTCTGACTGAGTGAGGTCGATGGCCTGTGTTGTGAGGATTATTATGAGATCGGGCTGCGCGTTGCAGCATGTGTAATGATTGGTGATATATGAGAGGCCGAGGGCCCGATTTGTTATGCCACGAGATGGCTTGTGATAGAGCTTGGGTTGTAGGAGCCCTTTCGGTGTCCGAACACCCCAGTGAGCGCGAGTACCCAGTGTGAGATGTGATATTGCCCGATGGGCTGTTGTTGTTTCATGTTATTGTGCGAGGGGCTGATTACGAGTGATTGTGAGGTAGCCCGAGGGGCTGGTTCTGTTGATATTTTGCCCGAGGGGCTGTTTACGTTTCTATTCTTTTACTCACTATTTTCATCACTCGTTTGAAACTATTGAAAGATGTTTTAAAAGGTTTTACTGAACTGAGTTGTTTTTACGAGTTTTATTGCTTTACTGCATTGTTCTGGACTTATACAGTTTTGTTGTAGCATTATGATGTGGTTTATGTATTTTCTTACTGCTCAACTGCTTTTACTTTTATTAATTATTGAGTTGGCGCACTAACATTACTCCTTGCACCTTGTGTGCAGATCCAGGAGTCTCGGGGCGCGATAGCGAGTGTTTATCACCCTTCCAGCAGGTCTCCGGAGTTGACTAGGTAGCTTTTTGGCGTCCGCAGCCCAGTGCTTCTCCTTCCTATCTTATTCAGCTTTGCATTAACATTTGTTGTCAGACTATGTTGTCCTTTGTTATTCCTAGACAAGTTGTAGTTGCTCATGACTGGTGACACCCTGATGTCGGGCTGTGTTATATATTTTCCGTACTGTTTAAACTTATATTATGGGATTATTGCTAATTAATGGTTTTAAATGACTTATTATGAACTTATTGTTGGTTTTTGGGGTGTGTGTTGGCTGGCCTAGTTTCACGTTAGGCGCCATCACGACCGAGTCAGTTTTAGGGTCATGACAAGTTGGTATCAGAGCCTAGGTTACATAGGTCTCACGAGTCATGAGCATGTTTAGTAGAGTATCACGTATCGGTATGGAGAAGTCTTTATTTATCCTCGGGAGACTACAGAACCTTTAGGAAAAACTTCACATTCTAGAATTCCTATCGTGCGAATCTGTTGATTCTAGTACTAAACTTTTGTTATTCTATTCTCTCACAGTTGGTGAGGACACGTGCTACTGGTCAGGATGGACGACCACCAGTACCACCAGCTGGGGCCACCAGAGGTTGAGGTCGTTGTAGGGGCAGGGGCATAGCCCACACAGCAGCTAGGGAAACACCTGTAGATCTACCAACCGCCCCTGTGCATGATCAGGTCCTAGTTGTGGACGCTCCAGCAGCACCAGCTCAGGCACCAGCTGTGCCTATTGTGATTCCAAGCCTTCAGGAGGCCCTGACCCAGATTCTATCAGTGTGCACTGGCCTAGATCAGGCGGTCTCAGTTACTACAGTCGCAGCTACTTCTCAGGCCGAGGGAGGCACTTAGACTCCCGCCGCTCGCACACCTGAGCAGGTCGTGAAGGGACTTCAGACACCAGAGGCACCCCTAACCCAGCCGGTGCAGCTGCTCAGGACTATGTAGCTCTTGTTATGCCAGAGGACGAGCAGCGCAGATTGGAGAGGTTTGGTAGACTTCATCCACCAACTTTCAGTGGTGTAGAGGGCGAGGATGCCCAGAGTTTTTTGGATAAGTGTCAGAGGATGCTTCGGACTGCAGGTATTCTGGAGACCAGTGGGGTCTCATTCACTACTTTCCAGTTCTTAGGGGCTGCACTTAGGTGGTGGGAGTCTTACGAGAGGCATAGGCCGGTTGATGCAGCGCCCCTTTCTTGGCAGCAGTTCTCCATTCCCTTCCTAGAGAAGTTTGTACCTGAGTCTGGCCGAGAGGAGCTGCGCAGGCAGTTCGAGCAGCTGCATCAGGGCGACAGATCTGTTACACAGTATGAGATGCGGTTCTTTGAGTTAGCTCGTCATTCGGTCTGGTTGGCTCCCACAGATCGAGAGAGGATCAAGAGGTTTATAGATGGCCTCGGTTTTCAGCTTCGGTTGCTTATGACCAGAGAGAGAGTATCTGGTTCTACCTTTGATGAGGTTGTTGACACAGCTCGACAGATTGAGATGGTTCGTGGTTAGGAGAGGTTTGAGCGGGAGGCTAAGAGGCCTCGTGGTTAGGGTGGATTCAGTGGTACTCCTCATGGGGGTCAGTTTCAGAACGGCAGAGGCCGTCCATTCAGGCATGCTCAGTCAGCTTGCCTAGGTTATCATGGGGCACCATCGGGCCATGGTTCTCACAGTTCTCATCAGGTACATTCATCACTGAGTACCTTTCCAGCCTAGAGTTCATCCCGTGTTCCGTCAGTTCAGGGCTCTTCTATGTTAAGTTCTCTTGCTAGTCATCCCGGTGCTAAGGGTTCCCTTCATTCCCCGTCTCGATCACCAAGGGTTTGTTATGAGTGTGGAGAGTTGGGGAACATGTTGAGGTAGTGTCCTCGTCTTTTTGGGGGTTCATCTCAGTAGAGGAGTCAGCTATCGACTTCAGCACCAGTTACTTTACCACCCACCCAGTCAGCTAGGGGTGGAGGATAGTCAGTTAGGGGTCGCCCCAGAGGGGGAGGTCGATCAGGTGGTGGTCGGACCTGTGACTACATGTATTGTCTCAGTTTGCCACAGAGATGCCTCTGTGTTGTTTGATCCCGGTTCCACTTTTTCATATGTGTCATCACGTTTTGCTCGTTATTTGGATACGCCCCGTCAGTCTCTTATTTCATCTGTTCGTGTATCTACTTCGGTGGGCGATACTATTATTGTAGACCGTGTGTACCGGTCGTGTGTGGTGACTATTGGGGGTCTAGAGACCCCAATGGACCTTTTCTTGCTTAGTATGGTGGAATTTGATGTGATATTGGGCATGTATTGGCTATCTATGTGTCATGGTATATTGGACTGTCATGCTAAGATATAGGTCGCATGTGCCACAGATTGAGTAGCGAGGTTCCACTGATTTTGTCCCTAGTAGGGTGATTTCGTTCTTGAAGACCCGGCGGATGGTTGGGAAATGTTCTCTTTCATACTTAGCTTTTGTGAGGGATGTCAATGCATAGGCTTCTATAATTGAGTCGGTTCCGGTAGTGAGGGACTTTCCGGATGTGTTTCCTACAGACCTGCCGGGCATGCCACTGGACAGGGATATTGATTTTGGTATTGATCTGGTGCGGGGCACTCAGCCCATTTCTATTCCACCGTATCGTATGGCATCATTGGAGTTGAAGGAGTTAAAGGAGCAGCTTCAGGAAATCCTTGATAAGGAGTTTATTCGGCCTAGCGTGTCGCCTTTGGGTGCGCCTGTTCAATTCGTGAAGAAGAAGGATGGCACGATGAAGATGTGTATCGATTACAAGCAGTTGAACAAAGTTACAATCAAGAACAAGTATCGTTTTCCTTGTATCAATGATTTATTTGACCAGCTTTAGGGAGCGAGAGTGTTCTCCAAGATTGATCTCCGTTCAGGTTATCACTAGTTGAAGATCAGGGACTCGGATATTCATAAGACAACTTTAAAGACCTGCTATGGTCATTATGAGTTCCTTGTGAAGTCTTTTGGATTGACCAATGCCCCAACAACGTTCATGCATTTGATGAACATCGTGTTTCGGCCATATCTCGACTCGTTCGTGATTGTTTTCATTGATGATATTCTGGTGTACTCGCGTCGTCAGGAGGAACATGCGGAGCATTTCAGAGTTGTGTTACAGAGATTGAGGGAGGAGAAACTTTATGCAAAGTTCTCCAAGTATGAGTTTTGGCTCGGTTCAGTGGTTTTCTTGGGGCACGTGGTGTCCACTGAGGGTATTCAGGTTGATCCGAAGAAAATAGAGGCGGTTAAGAGTTGGCCCAGACCGTCCTTAGCCACAGAGATTTGCAGCTTTCTGGGTTTGGCGGGTTATTACCGTCGGTTCATTCATGGATTTTCATCTATAACATCACCCTTGACCAAATTGACTCAAAAGGGTGTCTCCATTCAGGTGGTCGGACGAGTGTGAGGCGATATTTCAGAAGCTCAAGACTGCCTTGACCACAGCTTCAGTGTTAGTATTGCCATCAGCTTCAGGTTCATATACAGTGTATTGTGATGCTTCGAGAGTGGGTATTGGGAGTGTTGATGCAGGAGGGTAGAGTTATTGCTTATGCTTCTCGTCAGTTGAAGGCCCATGAGAAGAACTACCCTGTTCATGATTTGGAGTTGGCTGCCATCGTTCACGCATTGAAGGTTTAGAGGCATTATCTTTATGGTGTGCCTTGTGAGGTGCTTACTAATCATCGCAGCCTCCGGCACTTGTTCAAGCAGAAGGATCTCAATTTGAGGCAGCGAAGATGGTTGGAGCTGCTAAAGGATTATGATATTACTATTTTGTATTATCCCGGGAAGGCCAATGTAGTGGCTGATGCTTCGAGTAGGAAGGCGGTGAGTATGGGTAGTCTTGCATTTATTCCTGTTGGAGAGAGACCTCTCGTAGTTGATGTTCATGCCTTGGCCAACTGGTTTGTGAGGTTGGATATTTCAGAGCCCAGTCGGGTCTTGGCTTGTGTGATTTCTCGGTCTTCCTTGTTTGATCGCATCAGAGAGCACCAGTATGATGATCCTCATTCTGCCTTCTGAGACTAAACACTGTCTCCATCTGCATCTGCATAGCTGAAAGATCGCCACCTTATTTACACTTGCATGGCTGAAAGATCGCCACCTTATTTACATTTGCATGGCTGAAAGATCGCCACCTTCATCTACATCCTGCATGGCTGAAAGATCGCCACCTTTATTTATGTCTTGCATCGGCTGAAATATCGCCACTTTTATTTATGTCTTGCATCAGATGAAAGATCGTCACCTTTATTTATGTCTGGCATCGGCTGAAAGATCGCCATTTTACTTACATTTTTGCATGGCTGAAATATCGCCACCTTTATTTATGTCTTGCATCAGCTGAAATATTGCCACCTTTATTTATGTCTTGCATCAGCTGAAATATCGCCACCTTTATTTACATCTTGGATCGGCTGAAATATCGCCACCTTTATTTACATCTTGCATCGGCTGAAAAAAATAGCCGCTTCATTCAAATCCTGCATCGGCTGAAAGATCGCCATTTTACTTACATTTTGCATGGCTGAAATATCGCCACTTTATATACGCTTTCATGGGCTGAAAGATCGCCAAAATTGTCCAGGGGCGTCATTGTTCGGAGGAACCATTCGCATAGCCCGAGAACGCCATGTCATGGCTTGAGGACCCCTTTTATCTCTTGCATATCATTATTTAAAGGCATCATCGCTCGGAGGCATCATTCGCATAGCCCGAGAGCATCATTTCATAGCCTGCGAATCCTTCATTATTGGCCATCATGTCTTTACCTGACAACTCTTTCATCCTTCCCGGGTAAAGAGGGGCAGCTGTTGATACCCAATTTTTTCCTGTATATTTTTTATTTGCAAAATACCTTTCCAAATAGCATATGTATGCATATATAAGTATGCCCAAGTGTTTTAGTATTTTTCCTAATTTTTAAAGGATTTTTAAATCAATTTATTGCCCATTTTTGCAGTACAAAAACCAATACTTTTTCCTAAAATTATCATTTTTGGTGAATAACTTATTTTATTCTCATATTTATACCAAAATGTAGCTAGGGTAATTTTTATACATTTTTACAAATTTATTTGGTATTTTAAAAGCCAGATTGCATATAATTGCAATTTTAGCCTATTTTCAGAATTAACAACATTTTATAATTATGAAATTGGTTCCAATATTCTTAAATTACTATTTGTATATTATTAACTGATCCAGTACTTTTAATTAGTTTTCGAAATCATTTTTACTATTTTTATAAATTAAAGGGGGAAAACTGGCTATTTAAAATATGGCCCCATTTCGTTTCAATTATGGCCCAAATTAATTCCCTAATTAACCTAATTTCGGAACTCAAACGGACCAGACCAATTCAAATTTAACCCAGCCCTTTACCCGTTTAAAACTACCCGACCCAGACCCCTTTTTATCCTGGCCGTTGATCTTTGAGATCAACGACCCTTATCCGCCCTTGCCTTTTTTAATCCTAAAGACTACCCTAATCCCCTCATTTCCCTT
>NW_017670989.1:311640-325477 GCF_001879085.1 Nicotiana attenuata | reverse complement strand
TTATCAGTCGCCTCTGAATACGCACCCTTCTCTCAACTCTCTCAATGTTCTCGAAACCTAATCGTCTTCTACTGTCTCTACTCAAGCTCACCGGAATCCATGGCTCTCAGGCCATGGATGGCTTAAACTCATCTCCCTCTGCTTAAACACTTGGTACTCGAAGGTTCAGGGTCTGGCCTCGAAGGTTTTCGTTTTAGACCTTCGCCGATTCAAGGTCTATGGCCATTCCCGCCCGGCTCCGGCACACTATGGTGTTTTGAGCCTGATTCTGACTTATCCGACTCAGATCGGACCTTTTCCAAGTCTTTCTCATTCTAGGGTTCCTCTGAAACCCTAACTATTCGAGGTTCTCTCCGATTTTCTTAGATCTATCAACATATCTGTGCTCTAACTTGGGTTTAAACAATTTCCCCAATTTTCTTCCAAATAATCTTTTAAAAATCACTTCTCCTCGATTAGGGTTTTCTGAAGGTTCAAAGTGTTTCTCTCTCACTTTTCTTTTCCTTTCTTTGTGTATATTTGTAAGGCCCCGGAAAATTTCGCTAAGTAACCTAGGATCTCGTGGTGCCACGTAGGTTTATTATATATTTTTATGTGCTATTAACATGGTGTACATCGATTGGATTTGGTAAATATGTGTATAAGTCTTATGGTAAGTAATTTGAGGTCCAAGACGAAAGGCTAAGTCAAGAAAAATCTGGAATAAAAGTTCATAATAGGCTAAAATTCCAAAGAGGTGCAAGCTAAGTCCATACTTTGAACGAGCATTCTATAATATGATATAGGTTTTAGGTGATGAACAACCTATCAAATTGAAAGGTCTCGATCTAGTTCCAACACTTCAAACCGTCGTCAATTTGGACATTCCCCCCCCATAAACCAAGTATATCAAATTACCAAAGGCTGATTTGCGACCAAATTTGCGATCGCAAATCAACCACTGCGGACCGCAATATGCGCCGCATAGTGAAGCAGTGCGGGCATAAACATTATGCTGTTCGCATATTGATTATGCTGTAAGCATAATCAATTATGCTTCGATTATGCTATGGCATTTTGATTAGGCTGCAAGAGTGCTGCCACATTCGATTATGCTATAGCATATTGCAGGCCACATTTTTGACATCGGGGGTCATTTTTGGAATTTTCTATCCGGTCCCACTTTTGAATAAATAAAGCTTTGGGTTCATTTGGGACCATTTTAACACTAAATCTATGAGAGAGGTGAGAGCATTTAGAGAGAGAAAGAGGAACCTAGCTTCCTAAACATGCAAACTGCCCAACCCTCAAGAATCAAGCATAGCCAATCCTAGCTCACTACTTCCGGGTTATGTCCTACTTCTAAATATTTCATATATGAGATTATGAGTTCAGAAAAATAATTGTGGGATAGAAATAGGCCATGCATGTGACACTTAAGCAAGTAGGTGGGATTAAGACCTATTTTTGGGTAGTTCTTGATAGAAATGGATAAGGAAGTGGAGTTTCCATGGTAAAAGAACCTTGTAGTTCTACTTCACTTGTAGTGTTTGATAAAAATTCCTAAGAGGTTTACACATCAGGTAATCTTTCAATTAATTGATCAATTTCCTCCATTTCCGTTAATAGATTGTTATTGTCTAGAGGTGTGTTGTATTCAATAATTGAGGGAAAGCTCTTTGAGGTAATGTATGCTAACTCTTGACCCTTTGTAAAATCCAACCCTGTTTGGTGTACGATATTTGGTATGTGATAATCTACGTGGATTAGTGTGAAATTCTTGTGATTGGATATGATGTGAGTGTTCGTGGTTAAGTCTCCGATATAATGTGTAAGTAAATTGACAAAATCCAAACTGTATTGTGAAAGTCCTTATGTGTAAGCTGTAGCAACAAATTGGAAGGAATCGTAATGAGCATTGGAAAACTGTGGTAAAAAGCATAATATGGTGTTTTTTTTGTGGGGCAATTGATGCGTGTTGCATAAAAATGCATATGAGTTATTGAATTGATGGAAATGGTATTGTATGGTATGGTAAATTCGTTGTGAATTGATTGTTGTTATCCTGAGAATGTGTTGTTGTAAGTGTCTTTGAAATTTGTTGTTGTTGTTCTTTGTGATTGTTGTTGTTGTTGTGTTGTTTTGAATTGTTGTTGTTCGGTTGGGATCGTGCGCGCCGCAACACGAAGTAATAAGGTGTGGTTGTTGTGAAAGGTGAACGAGGTAAAAGGGTGGCCGAGTAATAAGGGTGGAAAGTGATCGAAATCAACTATTGAAATGAAAATAAGGAAATTATGAAAATCATTGATGTGAAAATTTGAGGGAAATAAAGAGATTGTAAACTTGTTTGGCTTGATTGTTTCCTTCATGTGTATTTGATTGTTTGATCATTACTACTTGTTACTTGTGTTATGGTTGAATTGCTTAGGCCAAAGGTTGTTCATACATAACCAAGTACAAATTCAAATGTAGTTGACAGTCTTTTGCCGGGGGCGCACATCGTGTATATTGTAAGTGATCCTAGAGGTCTCCCGTCACTGACCGTAGCTCCCCTTCAAGCTTCCGTTAGCTGTATTGGGTAGCCCCTTTCCTCCCTCGGCCTTGCGTGGCTTATGCCGCTTTTATTCAGAGTCATATTTTTGGTATTGTGGTGTGAGGTAATAGTCGAGCCCCTTTTACGACAAGTATTGTAATTGTCCTTTGTAATCCTAGAAGGCTCCGTAGACAGTAATGTGGGTAACGAACTTATGTAAATATGTATTCGTAGTGGTGGCGATGTAAGGTTGTAACTCATTTAGTAACCCATGTATGTTATGTAAGTTTGTAAAAGTGTTAATTGCTCAGTTTTTCCACTGATTTTAGAGAGAGTTGAGAACATTTTAGAGAGATAAGGAGGAACCCAACATTCAATCATCCAACCTTGCATCAACCTTCAAGAATCAAAGAGCCCAATCATATGTTCTTCATCTAAGAGGTAAGATTCTATACATTAGGCTTTAATTTCGAGTTTGGGGTATGAGATGGGGTATTGAGGTATGATTCTTGGGTGTAATACTATTATGTATACATGCATGTACAGATTAGGTTTGTGGGAAGATTGTTTAACATAAATAAGTAAAGATTTGGTTGGGGAATGAAGGAAAACCTTGAAAAAGAGATTTGAAATTAAGATGATCAACTAGTATTTGATAAAATGCTCAAATGAGCTGAAACCATGAATACCTTTCTAATTTGTGTTCAATTTTGTTATGTCTCAAAGTAGATTGGAATTGCTAGAATTTCCGGAACGTTGTAGTAACTTAAGGAAAGCTTAAACGAGTTATGTATGGCTAACTTTAACCTTTGTAAAGTCCCCTTGTTTGGTGTACGAGTAATTGGTATGTGTTTACTTATGTGGACTATTTGTGAATTCTTGTGATTAATGTGCCTTGAACGTTGTTGGTTAAGTCTTCCGATATGATGGTGCAAGTAAATGGCAACAAACCAAATGTGTGTGTGTGAATGTGTTTGTGTGGTAAGAGCTGTGTAACAAATGACGGAAAGTAATCGTAATTGATGCAATTGAAACAATTGTGGTAATATCATATGTGGCTTGTCGTGGGCAATTATAGTTGTGACTTAAATTGTACATTGGGCTGTTGTATATGATGGAAATGGTATTGATGTTTATGAAAATTCTTGTGAATTGTTGTTGTTGTTGTTGTTGTGTGAAATGTGATTTGTCCGGTAGGATCGGGTTGCGCGCCGCAACACGAAGTAATAAGGTGTGGGTTGTGGTGATAAGGGTGGACGAGGTAATAAGGGTGGCCGAGGTAATAAGGGTGGAAAAAGTGATCGAAATCACTATTGAAATCATTGATGTGACGAAAAAATGTTGAAAGGGGAAAAGTAGAGATTGTGAAACTTGTTTGGCTTTGGTTGTTTCTTTCACGTGCATTTGATCGTTGATTCTATTGTTGTCTGTTACTTGTGTGTTATTTCATTTTACTTGGGGTAAAGTTTGTTCATTCATACCAGTACAATTCAAATGTACTGACGTCCCTTTTGACGGGGGCGCTACATTCGTGTAATGATTTTAGGTGGTTCTATGGCAGGTACTCCAGTCCACCGACAGTAGCACTCCTTCCCTTTCCGTCAGCTGTATTGGTGAGCCCCTTTCCTCTCGGGGCCCTGCGTGGCTCATGCCGCTTTTCTTCCCGAGTCTATTTTGGTATTTGTGTAAGGTATAGCTGGAGCCTTGTTGCCGGCATTTCCATATTATTGTTCAGTTGTTTTTAGAGGCTCCGTAGACAGTTTGTGGGTAGTGTCGGGTATTGGGATTTAAAATAGAAATATTGATGTTTGGCAATGATGTATAAAACTTGTAATACCTTTAAAATGGTGAATGAAGTTGCTAATGAAAATGAAATGGAAGTCGTTAATGATATGTTTATAGAATTTGATTAATGGAGTCCATCTCCTATTTATTTATGAGTTTGTTTGGGTAGAATGAGACCTAACAGGCTTGCTCGGTCGGGTTTACTCGGTTGAGCGCCGGTCATGTCCCTCGGTTTGGGGCGTGACAAACTTGGTATCAGAGCCTAAGGTTTTAAAGTGTCCTAGGATGTCTCGGAGCCGTGTCTTGTAGAGTCCTTCTTATCGGTGTGTTGTCGACCACATATATAAGTTGGAGGCTATTCGGGCATTTAGGATTTTCACCCTTCTTTGATACTCCAATCGTGCGATAGAGCTCAAGTTAGGGAGCTGATTTCCTCTCTAAGTCTTATTCTCAAGATTGGTAACCTTGATACCATAATCCGCGAATTTGAAGCATGTAAGGAGGGATTGATCCCACCATTGAGTCCGAGTGGATTGCCCAAGGACTTGTTAGGAGAATGTATTGAGCTGTGGATGGATTTGTAAAACATATTGCTAAGAGGGGAGTGTCCTTGTCCCTATTGATGTCTCTTCACCATCAGATCATGTAGTATATCAGTATGTTACCTACGTACGTTAGGGATGTGCAGTCGAGGGGTATCGATTAAGCTATTTCCCTATCAACCTAACGTCATTAAGTGAGTCAAATCAGAATTTCTACTCATTGTATATGTACATCCATATTGAAGAGTTCTCATAAACATGGTCTTAACAAGGTGTTGAATAACAAAACATTGCGTGTATCGACTCTTGGAACGAGACGCACTATTCGTGAATCCACTCTATTATGAATTCTCTTATTTACATTCTTGTGGAATTAAGTTCTATAATTATGCCCTTGAATTGAGTTATAACTCTAGGATTGATACTTCCCACTTGCTTTTCCTAAATTCTCACCAAGGGACTATATCCGATGAATTTCTTACAGAATCTTTTTATTTAAATGGACAAAATCTACTCGCTTGTGCCTATACATGCACCGTCGTAAAGTTTACCTATGTGGTGTCAAGTTCCATGCAAAGCATCCCAGCGTTGCGATCCTTCTCGAGTCACTCTTTTACTCAGTTGTGTATATGGCTTATATGGTTTGAACAGTCAATCTACTCTCTTGCGAATATCATCATGAAAGCTTCTCACTGCCTAGTAACATAAGAGCATACCTTAACACCTCACATGAGTGCATGTCAATCGAAATGGTCACCGTGTGCATAAAGTCTCTCTGAAAATTGAGATCCTCACATCCACGTCATAGGAAGATCATGTGTCGCCATAACTTTCGTGTCCACTTGGGACATCCCGCAGTAAGTAGCTCACTTTGTCCTAGTATTGTGGTTGCTCGTGGCATGGTCGTATATTGCAGTTGGGAGTTAATATAGCAGAAGCATGCCCAGCTCATAATAAATGTTAACTTTCTCTTTACACCTCCATAACATGTGTTCATTGTGTTCTTTAGTTAGTGAATTCATTGTGCTAGTTTCCCCACACTTGTTCGATAACCATGAGAGAACATATCCTTCTATGAGTCATTGTAACACTTCCTTTCTCGTAAGGACCCCTACTAGGCTCTCTGTCAAGACCAAGCACACCTTCGGGGGTTATTATAGCACAACGTCTGTTTCTCTTGTTTTTCTGTATTTCATTAGCATCTGGGTAGTTCTCAAGTCAAAATCCGTGAAGAACTCATTAAGAACATCTGCAAACCCCCCATGATTATTCTACACTATCTCATTGGGTTCCCATACCACTTCAAGTTCATCAAGGGTTGATAGCATGTCGCAATTGCTGAAATTGAATGATCTCTTTCCGATAATGGATTATCTACACTTGTGCTAGCCCAACGATCTGCTTATCAGTCTAACTCTCGCCTTTAGGTTTTGGGTTGACAAAGGAGAAATACACCTAGTAACACATTCATATGTCAAAGCCTTTCTCTCAGTCAAGTCTTATAGCATCTCCCAATGTGGTTTGCAATAGCTGGTTGTGTAGAAGTGTGTTGTAGTGCTTCATTATGAAGTAGAGTTGCTAAACATAATTGGATTTTTTGAATTCTAGAGCTATACATCACGTGACTTCATACAGAGATCTTCTTTCAAAAATGTAGCTTCTCGTAATCGCTTTATACTACCACCCTTCCTAGTGGATACAATGTAAAGGTTACTTCCAGAAGGCTCTTTCACTTTCTTTTCATTTGTCTTGCATGGTGTGTTGTTTACCCGTAATCTTCAATGCGATATTATCTCAATGTCTTGACTAGTCATCCAACTATACGATTTGATTAAATTCACCTCATTTTTATACTCTACAAGTACCCTTTTCTAAAAGGACACCGAAAGTAGTTAAATCCCCCTTTACTATGGACTTCTAATATCTTCGACTTAGTTTAAGCTTGTTGGTTCCAAATGGTGCTGATTAGTTTTGCTACACTACTATCTATTTCATCTGATAACTCTCATTGTAAAATTCATTTACGTTTCATGGCATCAAAGAGGAAGTCTTGTAGCATTAAGGAAGGGGGCATATCCCTTTTGTTAGAATAAATAAATATTACTGGTATTCTTTGTAGATGTTCTTCTAACAACCATTTACCTGCTCTGCTTATCCATGTAACTAGATAACCCAGGTTACTTCTCCTCGATAAATGCATTAAGACGTCTCATTATTTCGAACTTATCCATGTGGGCACTTTGAGGTCTTGTTTCATACCAACTCGTAATGGTTTTAAAATACTTTCTCGCCATTGTTATCGATCTTCTAGGGCAACGTGGGTTCCAAAAGTAATTATTTCCCCTAAGTTCAAGCTTATATTGCCATGGTTTCAAAGCAAAGTGCGTCCCCTTTTTTTTCCAAGGTCTTAAATGGGTCGGATTGGATGGGTTACGTGGCTTTCTTCTCACTCGGCTTCTAGAATAATTGACTATATCATTGTCATGAGAGGGGAGTTTTGCTACCCTTGGTATTACACCTCCTTGGCTGAATAGGAGTGTCATTTGTCTTTCTCCCCGGAGCATCATGTTAACCATTAGAATGCCTCTAACTAGTACATGATTTCATCTCAACATTTAGATGTCCGAGCTATGTGGTTTTACTCGTGAAAGGGGTGAGATTAGATGCCTTCAGATTTTTGCACATATCATGAGCATATTGATTTGGAAGACAAGTTGTCCTAACTTTAGTTCTCTCATATAGGGTCAATTGTCAGGGAGGGTTAAGTTGTTTGAGTTATAGTAATCTCATAAGTGTTTTAACTTCATTTTCATCCTCATGGGCTTACGGCATAGATTCCTTGTGTCAGCTAACGTCAGGAGTGTAATTCCACTTCACGTATTTCGAATCCCATATCGCATTCAAGGTACCAGAGCATGAATTGATTTTCCCTTCACCCTAGGAAACGACTGGGTCATGTACTTGAATATTCCTCCTTAATGATTCCTATTGCCAATGTACTACTTACCCCTATGCCTCATTTGCATAATAATTGGCGTCGTCACAGTGATTAACCATGTTAGCATTGTTAGTTGTAACTTTCGTGTCCCTTAGCATATAACCTCAGAAAGTACTCTACTCAGCGCATTAATGGGTTCCTGAATAACTCCAGCCTGATCTTGAACTCTGTTGTTTCACATTGTATTAGATCCATTGGGTATTGTAAGTTCAGACGAGTCAAAGATGAAGCTTCACAGTGTGATCACATATATATTTGATAGGTAATTTTATGGTCAGTTTATGATAGCACATATTAGAGTAATTGTTGAAGGTCATCAAAGTTTAGTGTGAGTGTTCGCCTAGAGATTTAGAGTTTGGAGGGTGAGCAGGCTATTCTTAGTATTTTCCCCTGAAGATGTTATGCGAGTTGATAATAAAGGTCGCATAAGTGTATTCCACATTATGCCACACTAGGAGTATGAAGTGTCCCCATAGTTGTTCGCCATATATTTTGTGGATTCACATGTCTATGTCTAAGAAAGTAGGTGGAGATCAATTGTGTATCATTCCGGTGGAAATTATTGAAGGTGAAGTTAGTGGATAGTTAGATTATGTGAGATATCTACTTGTTATCCTTGTTAAGTAAGTTTAGGGGTCGAAATTGCTGCCGTGAATGTGTTCTAGCGAAGTCTGTAGATATAAGAGGCCATTAAAGGCCGAGAGTGTTGTGGAAATAAAATATTTTCTCTTGATTGCATAGCAGTTGGTTTTGATTTGAAAGGTACCTTCTAGGCGATATGATTTAAAAATGTGCAGTCCATGCCCAGGTATCATTGTGATAAGTAGTGTTCGTAATGCTGAGGTTCTTGTCATTGATATATACATTATGGTGCTTTGTCGAGTTGTGGATGTATTTTTAGGATGGTTTTGGTGGTTCTCTGGCAGGTGGATAGGCCTAGTTACAAAGGAGACTCTGCCGAAATTTCTGAAAAATTTAGGAGTTAGTCAAAATTTAGGGTCTTGAGGTAGCTGAGAAAAGAGATTTATTATATTAAGCGTTTAAGTTGGACTCTACTCCTCATTCGAGGACGAATGATCCTAAGGGGGGGAGAATGTAAGGCCCCGAAAATTTTCGCTAAGTAACCTAGGATCTCGTGGTGCCACGTAGGTTTATTATATTATTTTTATGTGCTATTAACATGGTGTACATCAATTGGATTTGGTAAATATGTGTATAAGTCTTATGGTAAGTAATTTGGGGTCCAAGGAAAGGCCTAAGTCTAAGAAAAATTGGAAAAAAGTTCATAACAGGCTAAAATTTCAAATGAGCTTGCACTAGTCCATACTTTGAACGAGCATATCTTAATATGTATAAGGTTTTATGTGATGAACAACCTGTCAAATGAAAGGTCTTCGAGTCTAGTTTCTAACGCTTTAAACCGTTCATCATTTGGACATTCCTACACAAAGTTATGATCAAATTACCAAAGGCTGGATTTGCGACCAATTTGCGATCGCAAATCAACCATGCGGACCGCATATGCGCCGCATAGTGAAGCAGTGTCAGACAAAACATTATGCTCTCGCATGTTGATTATACTGTAGCATAATCAATTATGCTGTCGATTATGCTATCGCATTTTGATTATGCTGCAAGAATGCTATGCTGCAAGAATGCTGCATAATTGCACCACATTTTTGACTTCGGGGGTCATTTTTGGGAAATTTTCATATCCGAACCCACTTTGATAAATAAGCTTTGGGGCTTCATTTGGGACTATTTTTACACTAAATCTAGAGAGAGGTGAGAGCATTTTAGAGAGAGAAAGAGGAACCTAGCCTCCTAATCATTAATCTTGCACAAACCCTCAAGAATTAAGCATGCCAATCTCTAGCTCACTATCTTTCGGGTATGTCCTACTTCTAATATTTCATATATGAGATTATGAGTTCAAAAAATATATCTTGGGGATAGAAATAGGTCATGCATGTGACACTAAGCTATAGTAGGTGGGATTAATGAACTATTTTGGGTAGTTCTTGATGAAATTGGATAAAGGAAGAAGGAATTTCCATTGTAGAACCTTGTAGTCTACTTCACTTGTTAGGTGTTTGATGAAATTCCTAAGAGGTTTACACCATGGTGCATCGATTTTAGTCTTTGGAAGGGCGTGGAATGCTAGTTATTGAACTCCGGAGCGAGGTGAGTCTCCTTTCTAACCTTGTAAGAGGGAATTGTCCCCATAGGGAAGTTCATTGGTTACGTGCTCCTAATTGTGGGGGCTAAGTACCCTTCCAAAGACTCAAATCGATGCACCATGCTCCAAAACTAGCCATTAATTATGCAAATCCATTAATGTATGCTCTATTAATCCTAATGATCCAATTTATAACAATTCCTAACCCCGATTGAAAAGTTGACAAAAATGCCCTCGGGCCCACGTGCCCGGATTTCGAATTTTTCGAAGATAAAGTTTAACCATAACCTCACAAACTCAAATATATAATTTACTCTCAATTTCGTACACAAAATCGTTGTCAAAATCCAAAAATACAAATTCTAGATCGTTCCACCAAAGCCTCAAGTTTTCCACTAATTTCCATGTTCAAATCCATATCTAAATCATGTATTTAACTTGTAATGAGTGGGAACAACTTACCTTGAGATACTTGAATAATATTTCCCCTTAAAGCTATCCAAAATCGTCCACACCAAATGAAAATAGGATAAAAATTACCAATTCCCGATGTTAAAAGAACACACTGCCTCCAGTCTTTCTGCACTTGCAGAAATGCATCGTAGCTGCGGTACTCTTCAAGCTGGGAGAAATCCGCTTCTGCGGTCCCTCAAGCGCATTTGCGCATTCGCACCTGTGTGTGCTCTTCCGCTCCTGCGACCCAGCCCACACGTGTTCCGCATCTGTGGATCTTGCCATGGACTTACGGGCATGCAGATGCAGAAATACCCTCGCATCTGCGGTTCCTCCCAGCTCTGCCTAAACACGCTTCTACGACCACAAAGCCGCACTTTCGGGATCGCACCTGCGGCTTTTTTCTCGCAGGTGCGGTTACACCAGAAGCCCAGCTGCTTCAGCTCTTCCTCAACTTCAAATTTGATCCGTTAACCATCCGGAATCCACCCGAGGCCCCCTAGACCCCGTCCAATCACACCAACCAGTCCCATAACACATTACAGACTTCCTCGAGGCCTCAAATAATATCAAACAACGCTAAAATCATGAATCGACCTCCAATCCAGGCTTAATGAACTTTAGAATTTCAAACTTCTACATTCGATGCCGGAACCTACGAAATCTCGTCCGATTAACCCCAAATTTTGCACACAAGTCATATTTGACATTACAGACCTACTCCAACTTTCGAAATCGGAATCCGACCCCGATATCAAAAAGTCCACTTCCAGTCAAACTTCTCAAAAACCTTCAAATTTCTATCTTTATCCAAATGACTCCAAAATGACCTACAGACCTCCATATTCACTTCCAATCGCGCTCCCAATACCGGAATCACCATATGGAGCTATTCCCAAACTCTGAATCCCAAACGAACATTGATAACACTGAAATGCACTTCAACCCAAACTTATGAAATTCCTCCAAAATGCTAACTTCCACAATAGGTGCCGAAACGTTCTCGGGTCTTCAAAAACCCGATCCGGACATACGCCCAAGTCCGAAATCATCATACGAACCTGCTTGAACCTTCGAATCCCGATTCCGAGGTCATTTACTCAAAAATCCAATCTTAGTCAAATATTTCAACTTAAAGCTTCCGAAATGAGAATTCTCTTTCCAAATCAACTCCGAACTTCCCGGAATTCATTTCCGACCATGCATACAAGTCATAATTCCTGAAGTGAAGCGACTCAGGGCCTTAAAACACTGAACGACGCGCTAGAACTCCAAACGACCGGTCAGATTGTTACAGTTATACTATATGTTAGTGTGTGTATATATATATATAACACCCACTTCATTGTGCTACTTTAACTACATATATAGCATTGTTAAGATCCTAATTAGTATATATAATTTATCATAAAATATATCTATTTGTAAATTGATTCATCGACATATAACTTACTTAGATGCATCGTTGAATATTTAAAACAAAACTTTTGACCTACATCGTTGTACTACTTTAACTACATATGTAGCATATTATAGTTGTATGGGTCAGAACCCGACCCCACGATAATTAACGAGGCTAATCCCGTTTCAAGCTAATTCTTGATTAATTAGTGGTACGACCACTTAGAATTGACGATGTTCAACCCGCATCCGGCTCGATGGACAAGGCCATGGCCTATCCGCCACCATAAAGGCGAGATCCCAACGTGGTCACGGCCACTTATTGCTAGCTCACAAAACCCACAGCTATAAATACTAAGAGTGGAAGCCCTAGAAAGGGGGCTGCTTCTTCACCACTATAAAGAGGAGAGAGAAGGAAAAAATATACCCATCTTATGGGAAGAGAAAACACCATTGTAAGGCTCTGAACCTCTTCATGGAGAGGCAGACCAAACAAATATTATCAATAAAAGTTTCGAATGTTTCTCCCCCTAATTCTGAGCACTTATTCTCGTTTCTTTCATTTAGTCCAACGGATTATTACGATTTGCTATGATTTTCCCGTGATTATTTGTATTGTTTTACACTCACAAGATATGTAATAACTTTTGAGCAAACAATTTGGCGCCGTCTGTGGCGTAGTTCTTCCACGGACCAAAAGGAAAGAAACGCCGGAAAAAGAAGAACAGCCCCGCATAAACAAGCCAAAGCGGCATATCAGGCCGATGGAACTCGAAGATCTCGAATCGGGATCCAGTTCCTCTGTTTCTCATCTATCGGATGGTGAAAACAAGAAGAAGCAGCCCCCTTTTGGGGAGAGCCCCCCCCTCTCTTTCGGGGAGAATCTTCGTAAGAGATCTCCCACATCCCTGATAAGGGCTCCAGCCGGAAACCAGCACGGAGGAATCTCGAATCGAGAATCGCTTCGAGACAGCCTACATACCTCGGTTGGGAAGATAACGATTAAGCTGCTCAAGATCTCGAATCAAAATCGAGCTTCAGCTCCCAAAAACCCACGAACCAAGAAAGTTCGACTACGGTTGAACCAAGACAGGCTATGCGCCTTCACCAAAAAGTTCAACTACGGTTGAACCGGGACTCAGGCCATGAGCCTTCGCCATCAAAATCGATTAATTTCAACAACAGTTGAACCGGAACTCAGGCTACGAGTCTTCGCCATTAAATCCAGGCTATGCGCCTTCGCCAAAAAGTTCAACCACGGTTGAACCAAGACAGGCTATGCGCCTTCACCAGAAAGTTCAACTACGGTTGAACCGGGACTCAGCCCATGAGCCTTCGCCATCAAAATCGACTAAGTTCAACAACAGTTGAACTGGAACTCAGGCTATGCGCCTTCGCCAAAAAGTTCAACCACGGTTGAACCAAGACAGGCTATGTGCCTTCACCAGAAAGTTCAACTACGGTTGAACCGGGACTCAGGCCATGAGCCTTCGCCATCAAAATCGACTAAGTTCAACAACAGTTGAACTGGAACTCAGGCTATGCGCCTTCGCCAAAAAAGTTCAACTACGGTTGAACCGAGATAGGCTATGCGCCTTCACCAGAAAGTTCAACTACGGTTGAACCGGGACTCAGGCCATGAGCCTTTGCCATTCAATCCAGGCTATGCGCCTTCACCAGAAAGTTCAACTACGGTTGAACCGGGACTCAGGCCATGAGCCTTCGCCATCAAAATCGAGTAAGTTCAACAACAGTTGAACCGGGACTCAGGCTATGTGCCTTCGCCATTATATCAAGGCTATACGCCTTCGCCAAAAAGTTCAACTACGGTTGAACCAAGACGAGCTACGCGCCTTCACCAACAAGTTCAACCACGGTTGAACCAAGACAGGCTATGAGCCTTCGCCACCAAATTTAACAAAGTCCAACAACAGTCGAACTGGGACTCCGGCTGCGTGCCTTCACCA
>NW_017670989.1:286836-309408 GCF_001879085.1 Nicotiana attenuata | reverse complement strand
TTTTTTCTTACCTGCCACAGGACTACGGCCATGCCTCTCCCAGAAAGACGCCCATGTGCGTATCCCCACTGTGTGGGGGAGCACGGCCTCCACCCATCTGCGAATCCCAGCTAACGGAGCCGGCGGCGATTTTTCGGCTACAAAATTGACACGAGTTAACGCTTACGAGCACAAGACGTAAGGAAAGGTAAAAAAATGAGAGAGGATTCAATGGCTAAGAAACTTACGTGCGTGATTCCAAGCCTCTGGGAATCCAGTAGAGCACGCCACTAAGTGTTCAGTCCTGATGTAGAAGAAGTGCTCGAAAGGGCGAGGCTCAACCTCATCATCTAGCTTCGCAGTCAGGCCCCTCGTCCCGCGAGGGCACGCTCGAATCATGGTACCCCGAACCCTCTATGGGGCGTAGAGGCTAAGCACATGCTGCAGCGTAATCTCCCTACCAGCCAATTCTGCGTATTTGATGAGCATCGCTAACAACTTGTAAAGAGAAGGAGTAAGCTGACCCGGGCATACCCCGTAATAACGACAAAAATCAACCACCAACATTGGGAGCGGGAGCTTAAACCCTAACTTGAAGGGGTAGGCGTAAAGGACGCAGTATTCCCTACGGTTGGTGTGGACCCTCTCCTCGCTTCTAGCGAGAATGACGTCAACATAGCCGGGAATGACCCCCTGTCCCCGCAGTCGAGATATCCCAATCTCCCCCATTAATGGGGATTCATCCACCTGATCCTCCCCACCGTCGGCGGTGAAATCAGTCATCGGAGCTCCGGGCAGAGATACTATCTCGTCAACCGATGGAGCCTCGCCAGTTTCCACCAGTTCTGCACCCCCCATCGCCGGAATTGGCCCCTCGGTCACCGGTGAATTGACCGGAAGGTCCATCGGAAGAACATTTTGGGAAGAAATGCCTGCCATTGTTGATACAATAACGAGAAAGAAACGAAGTTCGGGGGACAAAGACGAAGGTGAAACAACAATAAGAAAATCTTCTTCAGAGTTTCTCTCAGACAAGCAATAAGAATATGGAAAACGAATTCCTCAGCCTTTATTTATAGGCAATACAAGTGGCCCTCATGCATCCCAACTGCCACCATTAACTACGTGACCAACCGCACGCCGGTTCAATTCCATAGGAATGTGCGTCATTATGACAAGCTCCGTAAAGCGGCATTGCAAATCACCCATCGGCGTCTCGCCCTCGAAATGGTCATAACGACCTATGAAGGCCGAGGAAGTGCTCCTTGCGCCCTAAAAATTTTTCTTTCTTGACACCGCCGAGCATGTATCAAGCGTGCCCTCATTCTCCTCGGCCGCGCAACATACGACCCGTCCGTCATGGCCGACGGGTATGATTCCAAAGCAAACGTAAGGATCAGAGCACAACGCAGCTCGACCCCACTCGAGGTAAGCTAAAAGGTCAAGTGCCTTCGCCCAAAAGGAGAGTTCGACCTCGATCGAACAATGACTTGACACCCCACTAACAGGATACTAATACTCTACAAGGCTAAGGGCCATCGCCGAAAAGAATTCGGCCTCGACCGAAGCAACAGTCGCCATCTCCATCCGTATTTCTCGAAATACAGCCAATGGAATCAGCTCATCGAGCTCGGCCAAGGCCCGACCTCAATAAGCGAAGGGACTAACTGTATGGGTCAGAACCCGACCCCACGATAATTAACGAGGCTAATCCCGTTTCAAGTTAATTCATGATTAATTAGTGGTACGACCACTTAGAATTGACGACGTTCAACCCGCATCCGGCTCGATCGACAAGGCCATGGCCTATCCGCCACCATAAAGGCGAGATCCCAACGTGGTCACGGCCATTTATTGCTAGCTCACAAAGCCCACAGCAATAAATACTAAGAGTGGAAGCCCTGAAAGGGGGCTACTTCTTCACCACTATAAAGAGGAGAGAGAAGGAAAAAATATACCCATCTTATGGGAAGAGAAAACACCATTGTAAGGCTCTGAACCTCTTCATGGAGAGGCAAACCAAACAAATATTATCAATAAAAGTTTCGAATGCTTCTCCCCCTAATTCTGAGCACTTATTCTAGTTTCTTTCATTTAGTCCAACGGATTATTACGATTTGCTATGATTTTCCCGTGATTATTTGTATTGTTTTACACTCACAAGATATGTAATAACTTTTGAGCAAACAATAGTATATGTTTGTAATGACCCGACTAGTCGTTTTTCTTTTTAGCACCCCGTCCCCCTAAATACGATTTGCTTAAAAGGCTAAGTTTGACTTTGGTCAACATTTTTAGTAAACGGACCCAGACTTGTGTTTTGACGGTCCTGGAGGGTCCGTAGAAAAATATGGGACCTGGATGTAATCCCGGTATTGAATTCTGAGGTCCCTAGCCCGAGTAATGATATTTGTTAAAAATTCTTAAACTGAAATTCTAAGAATTTAAAGAAATTGAATAATGTTTGATCATGTTGGTATCGGTCCCGTATGTTAGTTCCGGAGCCCAGTATAGGTCCAATATAACATTTAAGTCTTGTCTGTGAAATTTGGTGAGAAACGGGACTGATTTGACGTGATTCGGACGTCCGTTTGTAAAAATAGGAATTTGAATGTTCTTAACGATTTCATGCGTTTTGGTGTTGAATCCGTAATTTTAGATGTTATTTCGGCGACTTGATCGCTCGAGCAAGTTTGTACAATGTTGTTGGACTAGTGTGAGTATTCAGAGTGGAGTCCCGAGGGCTCGGGTGACTTTCAGACATAGTTTGGGGATGAAAAACACCCCAGTTTTTGGTATTTTTGGGCAAGGTTGTAGGTCTCGCAAATGCGAGGAAATTGTTCACATTTGCGAACGCGCATTTGCGAGGTAAGCATCACATTTGCGATGAAGCCTGGCTGGGGAAGTGGTCGCATTTGCGACGTTCTCTTCGCATTTTTGCGAGGTAAGCATCACATTTGCGATGAAGCCTGGCTGGGGCAGTGGTCGCATTTGCGACGTTCTGTTCGCATTTGCGAACCCAGCAGGGTCCGCATTTGCGACCCCTCTATCGCATTTGCGATCAAGGAAGAGGAAGGCCCAGTTGGCATTTGCGAACGTTTTGCCGCAAGTGCGACTTCGCATTTGCGAGCCTGATGTCGCAAATGCGACATCGGAGGCCTGGACACAGCTTTTAAAAACGGGACTTAGGCCATTTATTTAATTTCACTTCTACACTTGGGAGATTTGGGAGCTTTCAAAGAGGGGATTTCAACCTAGCATTGTGAGGTAAGTTATTTCTACATAATGTGAGTTTAATACTTGGGTTTTGGGTAGATTAACACACAAAAATTAGTGAAAATCATGGGATTTGAGTAAAAATCTAGGGTTTTGATAAAAATAAAATTTAACCACAAAATTTTCTATGGAATGGAGTAAAAATCATATATTCTTGATCCTTAGGCTATGGGTAGCAACTTTCTTCAAAAAAATTTTTGGAATCCGGGCACGTGGGCCCGGGGTCGAATTTTAGGAATCTTGTAATTTGGATTGGGAAATCAACCTAATGGTTGGGATACGAACTTTTAATCCTATATTGATTAGTTTCTATACGATTTGGATAGTTTTGGAGTGTTTGGCACCAAATTGAGGGTTTGGGCTTAAGCTTGGACTGGAAAGTAGGTCGTGAAGCGAGGTACGTCTCTTTTCTAACCTTGTAAGAGGGAAATCTCCCCATAGGTGAACTTAATTAATATGTGATTTGATGGTGGGGGTCCACGTACGCACAAAGTGACGAGAGTCCGTCTGTGGCTACTATTCCTGTGATGTCCGAGTAGTTCTAGGCTTACACCATGCTTTGTGCGTAATGTTGTACGATTAGAAATTGTAGAGTTGCATTGATTGAAGCCTCGTTGAGAAGGCTGTGATTTCAAGGGTTCCAAGTAAATAATTATTCTGAAAAGAATTAAAGAAGCATTTATGTTGTATTTATACTTAACCGCGTCGCAAGTATATTCCGCGAGCGGGGTGATTGTTTCCACTACTCTCATGGGAGCGGGCCGTTCGCCTCGGCAGATTGGTAATGGTACATATATATAGTTTGGGCCGTTCGACCCTCGACAGTGCCATTTTATTTTTATGTTGGATCAGGCCGAACGTCCTCGGCGGAAATTGTGTGATAATGGAACCGGGACCTCTGATAATCCGTATGATTTACTGTTTGAAAGACTACATGCTTTAAAAGAAGGAAATGCCTAGACATATTGATTGACGAGAAGGGTTTCAGTATTATTTCTTATTTGAACATGCTTCTATCTATGTACATTGTAAACAGAACTATTGAACCTCATATTATCATACTATTCACCTTAGTAGGTGTCAAGTCGACCCCTCGTCACTACTTCTTCGAGGTTAGACTAGATATTTACTGGGTACATATTGTTTATGTACTCATACTACGCTTCTGTACTTAATTGTACAAGTTCTGAGGCAGGTGCATCTGGTTACCCTTCTGGTGCGCATCCTTGATAGTTGGCCGAGATTCCACGGTGAGCTCCTCCCTTCCTATGCCGTTCAGCAGCATATTGGAGTCTCTCTTTTGTTTTTGTCAGTCTATTCCTTTTCAGACAGTAGGCTAGACGTATTCTTTTGTATATTCTACTAGATGCCCATACACTTTGACACCAGGTCTTGGCACACACATTGATAGACTATTCTTTTGGGTTGTATAATTATCATTTTACGTTGCTAATTATCACTTTTTTTAAATTCAAATTAAGAAGAAGCTAGAATTGTTTTGGTAAAGTAAAATGTGAGTTCACTAATATTTTCGGGTTGGCTTGCCTGACAAAGGTGTTGGGCATCATCACGACCTGTAATGAAATTGGGTCGTGATAATGTTAGTGTATTCATTATTTGTATTACAAAAGTGTTAACGGATTATATTTATATTATTTAGATAGTAAATATTAAAGTGGTTCATAATTTCGACCAATGTTGACCTAATAACCGACCAACTTTGATCCGTTATTTTTCAGAAATTAAAATATACCGACAAAAGTTGGTCCGTAAATGCTTCCCCTGCATTAACCAACGTTGGTCAGTAAATTTAAATAAAAATTCTTTAAATTTTATAAAATATTTTAAATAATAATATAACTATTAAAATTTTAAAAATTAGGTCCACATTACCGACCAAATGCGAAAGATTCTTTGACTAAGCAAGTATGAGCAGCTCGATCAACTTGTTGACCAATTTACCGACCTACTTTGGTCGGTATTTTTTTAAAAATAAATGTAAAATATTTTTTTTCCTGTCTCCATCCAAGCTGGACTGTTTTTTGTCCTTTTTTTGACCGACCAACGATAGTCGAAAAATTTTTGTCGGTGTTTTCCGTATTTCTAGTAGTGTATGCAAAATATAGCCTGTATTTATGTTGCTTATCTGGAAATGTACTCTGTGTTGTCTCTAGGGATTATTGTTTAGCAGTATGGTATCGATTGAATGTCACATGCTTCAACGAATCCCCAACTGTTGTTTTGACCATGCCTTAAGAGATTTCCATGATTTCTTTCAGCAGCTAGCATAGCAAGTTATTTATTGCTCAAATAGCACATTCACTTTTGGAATATAGTGATGAAATGTTGAAGGTGCTTTACAATGGAGTCGGTCATCGTTTAACCATAGGATGCCAGCGGAAGATTGTAGGTGAAACTGGAGCTTTTGTCTTATGTAAGATGCCGGTGTTGTCAAAGGCGCGCTTAGAGCACGTTTAAGCCCTGAAGCAAGGCGAAAAATATGTTGAGCGCTTTTTAGCCGGCACTTTAACTTCCTCATCAAGGCTCTAAGGCATACTTTTATCACGACCCAATTCCCAGCCCGGTCGTGATGGCGCCTCTCGTGAAGACAAGGCCAGCCAACAGAACAACAACGCCTCTTTCAAAAAATTTTAAACATAAATGATTAGATAAATACAACTTAATGACAATAACAATCGATATATATACGACCCAAGACAGCCCGACCGGGGTGTCACAAGTCACGAGCATCTAAGGAAGTCTGAACACGACCACAGGGTCAATAATATACAGAATAAAGTTTAGAATCGAAAGACGAAGTCCGATGCCGCGAACGCCGGCGGTCACCTTGCTCAGCTACGATAGCAAATCCTCAACCAGCTCAAACCCGCTACCGGGTAACCAATACCTGCATCTGCACGCGAGGTGCAGGGAGTAAAGTGAGTACTCCAACTCAGTGAGCAATAAAAGTAAATAATAACTGAGCATCAAGAAATCACGTAAGGCACTCCATCATGCTATATAGAACAGTGCAACCCTTTGAGAAAAACAGTAAAACCGTGAAATCCTTTAGAAAATATCTGGGCTCAGTTAAAACCTCTTTTAAAAATATCTTTCTCAACAGTTAAGCAAATGAATGCGAAACAGATAGTGCAAGTCACCACATAAGTCAGCCCCTCGGGCACAGCACTCCATTAACAAATAACACCAGGGTATCAGGTGAAAAGTGCAAGAAGTAGCATGGATGCCAATGGAATAAGTGCGCTGAATGTCATGACACGTAATACAACCAGGAACCAATGCATGAGTGCAATGCAATGCATATGACCGCTGCGGCGTGCAGCCCGATCCATCCATATTTAACGTCGACGGCGCTCACTGGGTGTGTGTACAGACTCCGGAGGGGTTCCTACAGCCCAAGCGCAATAATCAAGCCATCTCGTGGCATCAACCAGGCCCTCGGCCTCAATATCAATACAGTACCACTGCGGCGCGCAGCCCGAGCCAATCATACATAGAAATCACTATAACACTGCTGCGGCGCGCAGTCCGATCCATGCTCAGTCCAGAAATGCACACAAGCCACTTGGGCAATATTAATATAATAGTTCCCATTTCAAAACGTCAATAAAATATTGTTTAAGCTTTCAGATCTTAGAAAAAATGGCTGAGTTTGCAAAACAGTATTAAAACCCTGGACCGAGATCAAAGAATGTGCAAGTAATGCGAAAATAGTGATATCAATCCCCGAAGGATTCACATAGTTGGCACGAAGCCCAAACATGGCAATCAGCCCAAATTATGATGATAACAAGTAGTTTCAGTCAAATACGCGGTAAAAATCAACAACCGGGACGGACCAAGTAGTTTCAGTCAATACAGCACTATGATGTGCAAATCCGGGGTTTCAAACCCTCAGGATATCATTTACAAGTATTACTCACCTCGAACCGGTGAAATCTCTAGCTCGCGACGCCTTTGCCCCTCAAATCGGCCTCCACGCGCGTCAAATGTATCCAAAATCAGAGTGAATACATCACAATATGCTTAGGGAACAATACCCGATCGGAAACAATGGAAAAATAGCAAAAATCTCGAAACTAGCAAAACCCGAACCCCGGGCCCACTTCTCGAAAAATTACAAAACTCACTTTACCGGATTCCTCGTCTCGCCACGAGTCCATACATACCAAGAACTCCCAAATCCGAGCTCAAATGACCTGTCAAATCCCAATTTGAAATATCAAAAACTCAAGCCCTAGCTTTACCCCTTTTTGATGAATTTCAACCAATTTCCATGTTAAATCTATCATAATCTCGTGCATTTAGGCCAAGCGACTTACCTCCAATCCATTCCAGTCAAAACTCCCTTTAATTCTCGCCAAAAGCTCTCAAGGTCGCGCAACAATGGAGGTAAATATACCAAGCTCGCGGATGAAATATTCAATAAAAACCCTTTATGACCAGTCCAGTTTTCGCTTATGCGGTCCCGCTTCCGCTTATGCAGGACCGCATATGCGGCCAAATCCCCGCTTCTGCGGATATTCATTAAAAATGCCAACACCGCTTCTGCGACTACCCGTCCGCTTCTGCGGACCCGCTGATGCGAATAATGGTCCGCTTCTGCGGAATTACCTTACCACCCCAGGGACCGCTTCTGCGGTGCGTCCTCCGCTTAAGCGCCTCCGCTTCTGCGGTCCAAGACCCGCAGAAGCGAGAATACCAGATGCAGCAAACCTTCAGCAATATGCAAACTCCCAAAACTCTCCGTTTAACCACCCGAACTCACCCTGAGGCCCCCGGGACCTCAACCAAAAGCACAAACATGGTCCAATACCCTATTCAAACTTGTTCCAATCCTAAAAACACATCCAACAACACAAAAATCCTCAATTCTCATCAATTTCAAGCCTAAGTTCTTCAGATTCTTCCGAAACTCGCATTCGATCAAAAACCCAACCAAATCACCTCCGAATCATCTGAAATTTTGTTCACACCTTCAAAATCACCTAACGAAGCTACTGCAACTCTCGAAATTCCATTCCGACCCCCAGATCAAAATCTCACCTACCAACCGGAATTCGCCAAAATCCTAACTTCGCCAATTCGAGCCTAATTCTACACCGGACCTCTAAAATCACTTCCGATCACTCTCCTAAGTCACAAATCATCCCCTGAAGCTAACCGAATCACCGGAAATCACATCCGAGCCCTCTAACTCAATAGTCAACATCCGGTTGACTTTTCCAAAACAGGCCTTCCTTAAAGAGACCAAGTGTCTCATTTTCTACCAAAACCAATCCAAATCAACTCTAACACACCAGATACTGATAACGAAACATGAAGAAGCTTAAAATGGGGAAAACGGAGCAGTAACACATGAGACGACGGGTCGGGTCGTCACATCCTCCCCAACTTAAACCAACGCTCGTCCTCGAGCGTACCCAGAGTTGTCCTAGAAGCCAACCAATACCTGAATAACCTTGCCAAGCATATACCCAAGGTAATCCCACGTAACCCTATCTCATATAGGTCCGACAACACAACATAGCTGAAAATTACCCAATCCAGTCTAGCCCATAATTCATAGAACTACCTTTTCACTTCTGAAACCATCAATACGATCAAAACCTCACACCTATACTTTGAATAGTCCCGAACCAGCTGTAGTAACCCATACTTGCAACCTCTGTGAAATCATATGATATACTACATAACCCAAACACTCGAAACGATAACTTCCATCCATAGCAGTTGCCCACAACACCCGAATACCGGTAGGAAACTTCTTATTAGCTAAAGTCTTATTCCAACACTTTCATATACTGCCAACGATAAATGAAACACGCGATAAACCGTAACCATTTTTCTAAGATCAACCATTCATGAAATCCCTTCCCTTTGACTATTACCACAACAGATTTCCGAGCCGAACCTCGATATTGTCCTTCTAACAAACTGAAATCAAATCTGTTCGTATTCATTAATGACTCCACGATCACCTCGAATCCAGCACACCACTCTGGTGATATGACACCTCAACACAGGCCTAAACCACAACTTGCATAATACCCGCACCAATGAGGAACAGTCTGAACATACTCAAATCATGACAAATGACTCAACGAAAAAGCTGTACCTCAAGTTCATCAGTACCATTACCACACAAGGCTGAGACCCCGTCTCGCATCATAGAAATAGAACACCTGAATCCACCTCGAAAGGTCATAACTCCACGTAGCCTCACTACAATGCGCGATCCTATCCAAACACTGTTACACATGAAGCACCTCAAGTCACTGTGATCAAAAATCGACAGCCACGCATATTTTGATGTCTGAAACCAAGGCAATTCATTACATCCACGGTGAAACAAATAGCATATGACACGCAACCCGAGAGGTCATAACCGATACTCCATTTACCGATCAACACCCAATTACTCTTTCCGCTCGACTTTCTCTATGAATCCCCAATAGAACCGCACCACATGTGCCCATATCCAACAAATCATAACGTCTCACAGCACCGAAAAGCAACTCATAGATCTCCCCCGATCACTAACAAGTTCAGTAACGATTGAATCAACCTATCCCTCAACAATACAACTCGGGACCAACCAAGCTAACTCAAGCTAAATACGTAGCCACATCGGTCTGCCAACGAACTCTTTACCAAGAAGCCTGAAGATGCTCCTTCCACTACTATAACTCCTTCCGGAGCCGTACGATACGGTGCCCGGCACCAAATAAATACCGAAATCCACAATCTCGCCCGGCGACATGCCCGGCCACTAGAAACGCATTCGAAAAAGTCCCTCAATACCGGAACTTAACCAATGGTAGAAACCTCTGCACTGACATCCGCCACGAAGGCCCAATTAAGAAAAACAATCTTTCCCAGCCGTACGCTGGTCTTTGGAATACAAACCACTCTGCTAGAACATGATCCGATACACCTCGCCACGCAACCTGTGGCATTTTCAGACATAGCCCAGAGCACAATAGTCTAGAATAACCTAACACTGAGACAACCATTCTACACCCCAATATCATATCCAAAATCTAATATACCAAGCAAAGAAAGATCCACTCGAGCCTCCAAATCCCAATAGCCGCTAACGGTACCAATACACACGATCCACAACCACTACATAGCCTGAACATGAGAACTCTCAGTCTCCAACTCCATATAGCACACGAATCACTGTACCTGATCCCAAATTCCGCAGTATGAATACATATTGCACCTCGAGTACCCAATCATTCCACGAAAGATATTCTAAAATTCCCCTGTGCCATCAAACAAACTCAGATATCAGCAGTCGATCTGGCAAGAACGTGTTGCAATACTACCGAAGTATCATCAGTCCAATCACATTACCCTTCTTCGGAGACATATACTCTCGTCAAATCACTTCCAATTAGCAGTACCATTTCCTTGATTACCTGAGGCTACCCGTTGCCTAAGAATTTTATGAACTACTTTCAGAACTGAACTGTAACTCATCTAATCAAGAACTCCCACTGATCCCATTTGGAAGAAAATCATTACACATCCCATGCTTCGCATACCCATAGAAAGATATATACATCTCCAAACCACGCTAAAACCCAACAAGAACTCTCTCCCTATTCCATCTTCACGAGCTAAACTGCCAGGACTGAATCCTTCTATCCCAACCGAGCTAAGCAAGCTATCAGAACTCAAGAACTTTGCTGCACAATACCTGTAAGGGCTCATTACCTCGAACACATACAAAGAAATTAATCATATCCTTACCATACCGATTCGGTCCACTAACAAGCTACTTCATTTATCTAGATTTCCTTCTGATTCATTTTCACATGATATCCCCTCTTGCTGCAGCACCACAATGCCTATACCCAGGCTCACCACACGAGACCCAAGCACAAGACCACACTGTCTAAGACCCATAAGCCACTGAATACTCTCTCAAATGTTCCTAGAAAACCACATTCCAGAATACTTTACTTGAAGAACTTCCCGCAAATCTGAATTCGTTACCATTACTTTCCAGATACCGATACATAGGATCCCATAACCAACATAAACATACTACAAGTCTTGACCTTTTCCAACGAAAACACATTCTCTACCCACATACACAACCTTAAGACACCTGATTGTTACATGTAGAATCTTGAACACATTAAAACCATTCTCGAGAGTCATTTACTTCTTATTCAAACTGCAATTCACCTGATCAAACGAACATAGCCACCGGTGCCTCAATAGCACTCTGACACCGCAGGATATGACCTCATCTCAATACAAACAAATATCTTCCTGCTCCATGCAGCGAGCATTCTTTACCAACAACAGCTTAAGACATCCTGTTATGTTCTCACATCTACGAAGCACCATATAACCTTTGTCAAAATTTTGCTTCACTCGTGCCATCCTCGGCTCAATTTCTGCAACCAGAACTGATTCGCCAGCATGCCTCAAACTGGAACCAACATAGCACATAACCGTGCAATCAGCTAATCCACAGCAGCCTCCCCAACTTGGCTCGAAGCCATATATCAGGACACACTCAATAACCCATAATACTTTTACTCTAATGATGCCACAATATCATAGTGAGATTAAACTCAAATCATACACTAGTTTGCGAAAACACATATCATCTAGTACTGTAATCCTCTACAAACCTTGCATTCACTCCCACATCAGTTGAGTCTACTCTCTTAAGCTACCCGAATTCTCAAATTTCAACATGTACCCTTCAATTACACTTGAGATCTTCTAACATACGCATAAGGATCATACCACTTAATAACACTCCGCAGGAGATAACCCACCTGCTCCGCCTCAACTTAGTATTCCAGCACACCTTCCACCATCATATACGTTACCCAGTCATTTAGTCTTCCTGAGTCTGAACTCATACCGCCACATGTAATGCACTTCACTCCCAATTAGGAGACATAAAAATATTCTCCACACGCCCATAACTCGGGGCTACACATCAAATCACCATAGGAATCGAACACTTAACACTTTATCTATTACCCATCAGGCTTCTTCGTCACTACCAAGTCATACAGATACATCTCGCAGTACTAACATACTCACCACATAGATATCCAACCGCCATTCCGGCTAATAGGGACAACATCGAACATATAAGTTCAAAGCAATTGCTCACACAATTAGCACCTCGGTGCTCAAGCCATAGGCAAAGATCCGGCCTCAAGTCGTCTAGACTGGCCCAACATACTCACGAAGATCACATCTCGCTCCTTGATCGGGGAATCACAAACCATCAAGGCACATATAATACTGAGCGCTCGCGTACGCATCCTGACGTGTGGAAGGAATTTCAAGAGTTATCTAAAGCTGAGTCAAGTACGCATGACAAGAATTCCAAGAATGGGAAGTTTTCCTAAAGGTTCTGCAGCCTCCCGAGGAGAAATACAGGCGTCCCCGTACCGCTCCGCGAGACTCTACTAAACCTGCTCATGACTCGCGAGACCTAGTAACCTAGGCTCTGATACCAACTTTTCACGACCCAATTCCCAGCCCGGTCGTGATGGCGCCTCTCGTGAAGACAAGGCCAGCCAACAGAATAATAACGCCTTTTTCAAAAAATTTTAAACATAAATGTTTAGATAAATACAACTTAATGACAATAACAATCGATATATATACGTCCCAACACAGCCCGACCGGGATGTCACAGGTCACGAGCATCTAAGAAAGTCTGAACAGGACCACAGGGTCAATAATATACAGAATAAAGTTTAGAATCAAAAGACGAAGTCCGGTGCCGGGAATGCCGGCGGTCACCTTGCTCAGCTACGATAGCAAATCCTCAACCAGCTCAAACCCGCTACCGGGTAACCAATACCTGCATCTGCACGCGAGGTGCAGGGAGTAAAGTGAGTACTCCAACTCAGTGAGCAATCAAAGTAAATAATAACTAAGCAGCAAGAAATCACGTAAGGCACTCCATCATGCTATATAGAACAGTGCAACCCTTTGAGAAAAACAGTAAAACCGTGAAATCCTTTAGAAAATATCTGGGCTCAGTTAAAACCTCTTTTAAAAATATCTTTCTCAACAGTTAAGCAAATGAACGCGAAACAGATAGTGCAAGTCAGCACATAAGTCAGCCCCTCGGGCACAACACTCCATTAACAAATAACACCAGGGTATCAGGTGAACAGTGCAAGAAGTAGCATGGATGCCAATGGAATGAGAGTGTTGAATGTCATGACACGTAATACAACCAGGAACCAATGCATGAGTGCAATGCAATGCATATGACCGCTGCAGCGTGCAGCCCGATCCATCCATATTTAACGTCGACGGCGCTCACTGGGTATGCGTACAGACTCCGGAGGGGCTCCTACAGCCCAAGCGCAATAATCAAGCCATCTCGTGGCATCAACCAGGCCCTCGGCCTCAATATCAATACAGTACCGCTGCGGCGCGCAGCCCGACCAACCATACATCCAGAAGTCACTATAACGCTACTGCGGTGTGCAGTCCGATCCATGCTCAATCCAGAAATGCACACAAGCCATTTGGGCAATATTAAAATAATAGTTCTCAGCTCAAAACGTCAATAAAATGTTGTTTAAGCTTTGAAATCTTAGAAAAAATGGCTGAGTTTGCAAAACAGTATTAAAACCCTGGAGCGAGATCAAATAATGTGCAAGTAATGCAAAAATAGTGATATCACTCCTTGAAGGATTCACATAGTTGGCACGAAGCCCAAACATGGCAATCAACCCAAATTATGATGATAACAAGTAGTTTCAGTCAAATACGCGGTAAAAATCAACAACCGGGACGGACCAAGTCACAATGCCCAACGGTGCTCTACCCCATGCTCACATCCGGCGTGAAAGTCACCTCAATACAGCACTATGATGTGCAAATCCGGGGTTTCAAACCCTCAGGATTTCATTTACAAGTATTACTCACCTCGAACCGGTGAAATCTCTAGCTCGCGACGCCTTTACCCCTCAAATCGGCCTCCACGCACGTCAAAATTTATCAAAAATCAGAGCGAATACATCACAATATACTAAGGGAACAATACCCAATCGGAAACAATGGAAAAATAGCAAAAATCTTTAAACTTGCAAAACCCGAGCCCTTGGCCCACTTCTCAAAAAATTACAAAACTCACATTACCGGATTCCTCGTCTCGCCACGAGTCCATACATACCAAGAACTCCCAAATCCGAGCTCAAATGACCTATCAAATTCCAATTTGAAATATCAAAAACTCAAGCCCTAGCTTTACCCCTTTTTGATGAATTTCAACCAATTTCCATGTTAAATCTATCATAATCTCGTGCATTTAGGCCAAGCGACTTACCTCCAATCCATTCCCAGTCAAAACTCCCTTTAATTCTCGCCAAAAGCTCTCAAGGTCGCTCAACAATGGAGGTAAATATACCAAGCTCGCGGATGAAATATTCAATAAAAACCCTTTATGACCAGTCCAGTTTTCGCTTCTGCGGTTCCGCTTCCGCTTATGCGGGACCGCTTATGCGGCCAAATCCCCGCTTATGTGGATACTCATTAAAAATGCCAACACCGCTTCTGCGACTACCCGTCCGCTTCTGCGGACCCGCTAGTGCGAATAATGGTCCGCTTCTGCGGAATTACCTTACCACCCCAGGGACTGCTTCTGCGGTGAGTCCTCCGCTTAAGCGCCTCCGCTTCTGCGGTCCAAGACCCGCAGAAGCGAGAATACCAGATGCAGCAAACCTTCAGCAATATGCAAACTCCCAAAACTCTCCGTTTAACCACCCGAACTCACCCCGAGGCCCCCGGGACCTCAACCAAAAGCACAAACATGGTCCAATACCCTATTCAAACTTGTTCCAATCCTAAAAACACTTCCAGCAACACAAAAATCCTTAATTCTCATCAATTTCAAGCCTAAGTTCTTCAGATTCTTCCGAAACTCGCATTCGATCAAAAACCCAACCAAATCACCTCCGAATCATCTGAAATTTTGCACACACCTTCAAAATCACCTAACGAAGCTACTGCAACTCTCGGAATTCCATTCCGACCCACGGATCAAAATCTCACCTACCAACCGAAATTCGCCAAAATCCTAACTTCGCCAATTCGAGCCTAATTCTACACCGGACCTCCAAAATCACTTCCGATCACTCTCCTAAGTCACAAATCGTCCCTCGAACCTAACCGAATCACCAGAAATCACATCCGAGCCCTCTAACTCAATAGTCAACATCCGGTTGACTTTTCCAAAATAGGCCTTCCTTAAAGAGACTAAGTGTCTCATTTTCTACCAAAACCAATCCAAATCAACTCTAACACACCAGATACTAATAACGAAACATGAAGTAGCATAAATCGGGGAAAACGGAGCAGTAACACATGAGACGACGGGTCGGGTCGTCACAACTTTCCAGCGTAATCCTGAAAAGGCGACACTAAACAATTGACCTTCACTTTATCATAAAAAAATTTAATTTCTTGTCTATATATTTTTTTAATTAATACTTACACGTATTAGAGCCTGTTTGGCCAAGATTCTCGGAAGCAGAAAGTACTCTCTTTTTTTTGTCAAAAAAGTACGTTTTAGAAAATTTGAGATGCTTGGCCAAAATGAATAAGTGCTTTTGAGCAGCAGTAGAAGCAATTTTTTTTGCTTTTGAGGAGAAGCTACAGATTCTAACTTCTTCCAAGAACCAGAAGTAGAAAATTAATTTATTCAAGACAAAAATATTCTTACATTAAATTTATATTTTTTAAATTATCTCTCATAAATTTAATATTTCTATTATCTTTTTCTCTTTTGATCATACATTTCTTTTTTTTATTCTATCATATATTTATTCTCTTCTTCCTATTTCTCCTTGGAATATTCTCTCTATTTATAAATAAATCTCTTCTTTTATATAATGATTTACAAAAGTAGATTTATAATTTATATTGAGTGATGTATTTTGATATATCTAAATCATCATGTAAATAATAAGTATACCCAATATTATCGCTTTGGAATAACTATATTTTATATTGATTAAACGTTTTAGATTATATTTTTATTATGTTAAATATTTAAATTCCTTTTTCTCTTTCAATTAATACTAATTGCAAATTAAAATTCTACGGTCCTTTTCGTAATTGATACTCAAAAATACTTTTTGGAGTGATTGGCCAAATACAATTTGCTTGAAAAAAGCACTACTTAATTAATTGACCAAACACAAACTGCTACTTTATGAAAGTACTTTTTCGAAAAGCACTTTTGAACAAAAGTACTTTTAAAAATAAGCAGTTTTTGGCAGCTTGGCGAAACGGGATCTTAGTCTTTAACTACACATACACCTTTTCTTTATTTGCCCCTTTCTTCACTAAAGCCACGCCTATTTTTGTGCTTTGCGCTTAAAGCCCCGACGGACCTTAGGGCTTTTTTGGGGGAGAAATTCAAAAATAGCCAGATTTACAAGTGGTCATTCAAAAATTGCCACAATTTGAAAATGTCACGACCCGGATTTTCCACCGTCGGGATCGTGATGGCGCCTACTCGTGAAAGCTAGGCAAGACAACAATTTCGGTTTTTAGTACATTAACAATTAACCCCAAAGAAAATTAAATAATAACCAAAGCTAAACAGATTTAAGATGCGAAAGTGTTATAACAGTTCAAAATACTCCAATACATGTCTACCCCAATGATCTGGTGTCACAAATGAAAAACGTCTAAGAAGATCTATAAATACTGGTTTAAAAGAATTACAACTGTTCCCGAAATGGAAAGTGACTGATAATCCAAAATAGGGGGAAGGGGGACTCCAGGGTCTGCGGACGCCGGCAGATCTACCTTGGGTCTCCCGTGGACTGAAGGCAGCAACCTCAACACTATTCACATGGTACAGCACCGAAATCTGCATAGAAAATACAGAGTGCAGTATCAGTACAACCGACCCCATGTACTGGTAAGTGTCGAGCCTAATATCGGCGAAGTAGTGACGAGGATAGGACACGACAACCATATAAACCTGTGCAGTTAAATCATATACGAGAAACAGTAATAACAGAATTGAACAGATAAAGACGGTAAAGGGAAACATGCTGAGGGGAATATCAAATTCTGACAGTAATAAAGTAAAGAAACAAGGTAAATATCAACCTTGAAACAACCGAATTGATAACACAGTAACAAGTGAACGACATCACCTTTCGTGCTTTTACTCTCGTCCTCACCATAGAAATCAACAAAAATGGCACGGCATCACCCTTCGTGCTTTTCTCATAATCATGGCATGGCATCACCCTTCGTGCATTAACACTCACAGAAATATGGCACGACATCACCCTTCGCGCTTTAACACTCACTGAATATGGAACGACATCACTCTGCATGCTTTATGCTCTCTCACAATATCGTGCACGGAATCACCCTTCGTTCTTTACGCTCTTCCTCACCCAAACAATAGAAACAATAACATCTCCGCAAGAGAATCAACAATAGAAACAATAACATCCCGGCAAGGGAATCAGTTATAACCAATCTCGTTTCAATAGTTAACTTCACTAAATATAAGTCTCAACTTGAGTCACTACTCAACAATGGTCAATTACCAAGAAAATATCATAAGCCTTATTCAACATGAACAATACATAATAAGAGTTACAACAGTCACAGTATAAGACTCACTTGCATGCTCGACATCAACGTATAAATACTAGTCACCACACCTATATGTTGTACCCAGCACTAACACGTAGCAAATAAGACAACAACACTTATTCCCTCAAGCTAAGGTTAGACCAAACACTTACCTGGATTCCACGAAAAAACATCAAGCCTCAATTAGCGCTTTACCTCTCGGTTCTACTTCCATTCCTCTTGTATCTAGTCATAATTTACTTATTAACACCCACAAATGCTAAATAAACCAATTCCAATGCATGAATATAGATTTCCCAATATTTTTCCCAAAAAGTCAAAAATCAACCCCGGACCCGCTTGGTCAAAACTCAAAATTCGAACCAAAACCCGACTTATGACAGAGGTGAAGCTACTTTGGAGAATCATGGGGCCAACACCAGCAGAGTGTACGTGAGACAGAAGAAGCAAATGCAGTAGCGAGCGGACAAGAAGAAGCATATGGTCAATTATCCTTCCCTGGAATTCATGAGCAATATTGTGCTGAAGCTGATTTTAACATAGATAACAGTGACTTCTCAGGTCTTAACACAGATAATAGTAAATTCTTAAAACCAACACTAATGAATGGAATAGAAGACATTGTTCCAGATGATTGGTGGCACCCATTCACCCACGAACCCAAATATGCAATTGGTTTTGAAATCCGACCTCAATTTGAGGCCCAAATCCACAAATTTCGAAATTCCTAAATTCTACCCAAGAACACCCGATTTCCCATGAAAAACCCTAGATTTTGAGATGAAATCATGTAAAAAGATGAAATAGATTGAAGAAAATGAGTTAGAATTCATTAACCTATGATTTGTGGAAGAACCTTCCTTTGGAAAATCGCCTATGGGAGCTTAGGGTTTGAAAATTTGAGAAATTAGTTCAATATCCTGTCCAAGTTATGTTTTGATCAGTTGCAGATGTCACATTTGCGACCGGAGCTTCACAATTGCGAAGCTTGTAGTTGCGAGACAGGCTTCGCAAATCCGAACCTGCTGCAATGTCTGCTTTTGTCGCAATTGTGAAAAAGTTGTCGCAATTGCGAAGGTTGACGCCCTGTTGACTTCGCAAATGTGAAGGAAATGTTCGCAAATGCGAACTGTGCTGGCCAGGGCTTCTTCGCAACTGCGATAAAGACCTCGCAATTGCCAAGCCTGTGAGCCTCACAATTGCGAAGCCTGACCTCACAATTGCGAGATCAGAGCCTGCAACAAAATACCAGATGCAGTAGAGATTTTTCTAAGACTAAACTCACTCCGTGGCTTATCCAAAACTCACCCGAGCCATCGGGGCTCTAAACCAAACATGCACAGTAGTCTAAAAACATCATACGGACTTGCTTGTGTGATTGACAAAATAACATCTTAAACAACAAATTTAACACCAAATTCATGAAATTCATAAGATAGTTCAAAATTTCTATTTTCTCAACCAAGGGTCCGATTTATATCAATTCTCTTCCATTTTTCTCAAAATTTCGCAAATATAATTAAATACTATATCAAACCGGTACCGGGATCCGGAACCAAAATACGGGCCTGATACAACCGAGTTCAACCATTATTCAAATTCTAAAAATCCGTATATTTTCCAGCAAACAATTTTATTCAAAAATTCATTTCTCGGGCTAGGGTCCTCGGAATTCTATTTCGGGCATACACCCAAGTCCCATATTTTACTACGGACCCTATGGGACGTCAAATCACGGGTGCGAGTCAGTTTACCACAAATGTTGACCGGAGTCAACTTTGATCAATTTTTGTGAGCACGTGATTTTTGCCTCGCACGAATTACTCCTACAGACTCCTTAGATTTAGGATTTCTCTTTAAATTATTTGATTTTTTAGGATTTAATTGCATAACTTTTGTGTGTGTGTGTTCATTTGTATGTGCATGTCTAGTTTAGATAATTCATAAAAATACAAAAATATTGCATTTGCATTTAGGATTTAATTTTACATCTTTTTAGACTAACTAGTAATTAGAGTTTTACAAAAATACAAAAATCACAAAAATTGACTTTTAACTTTGAATTTTGTTAGTTTTTTTTATTGTTTTGATTAATTGTAGTAATCATCATTTAGGGTTAAGTAGTCTAATTAGGTCCTTAGGATTTAATTCAGGTTCTAATTTTTTTTAAAAGAAAAAGGAAAAATATACAAAAAGAAATTAAATGAAAAGGAAATAAAAAAAAGAAGATAAAGCTGGGCCTGTTAAAAATCTATGGTTTTGGGCCAGCTATGTGGATCAATTGCCAGCCCAATAAAAAACCCCTTGAACCCGTTCAAAAACACCCAAACCCGGCCCAAATTTACACCCCAGTCCGGTCCAGCCCCCAGCGCCAAACGACGTCGTTTGGTTCCTAATTAATCCTAGCCGTCTAGGTTTTGTGATCCAACGGTCCTGAAGTGGGGATGTTATAATATATATATATATATGTCCTAACATCCTACCACCCCCCCCCCCTTTCACTCGTCGTTCTCACTCCCTAGTAACCCTAGAGATAGCCCCCTGAATCGCCGTCTGCAGCCGCCAGAAATCGCCCACGGCAGCGGCGAGTCTCCAAAGACCTCCAAAATTTCACCCAAGCTTCCTCTCCCCCTCCTTACCATCGATCCACCCTTAGATTCCCTTGAATCTCACTGGAGTTCCTCAAAACCTTAAAACCCTAGCCGCCGCCTTTGTTCTCCAGTGGCGGCGCCACCACCCAAGCACCACCAAACTAACACTCTTGAACCTCGTCTCTCCCTCATTCCAAATCCCCACTTATAATCCTTCAAACATCCATGTAACACCTCGAATTTCAAATCAAAAATCGAGCCCAAGAGCCTAAAGATGGATTCGTGCAGACAAGCCGTCCTCAGAGTTTTTCGGGTCGTTTCTGTTGGTTTTGGTACAAAATAATGACATTCGTTTGTTCTTCACCAAGAACAAACGCTTAGCATTGTTTTGGGGCCGAATCAGAATGCCAGTGTCGAGTTGAGCCTACCCGGTGAGTCCCTTCATCTTTCTTTCATGTTTCACTTTAATTAGGATTAGGCCAAGGTTCTGAACCCATAACCTCTTTTCTTAGTGCATTTTCCCTTTAAAATTGTTCCCTAATTTTCTAGGTTTATTCAGCTTTGTTAATAACATGTTTAAATCTTTGATTTCACTTCCTGCTTTGGTCACGTAGTTTAGTTTGATTAGGTTAGTTTAATAACTCAATTTGTTTTCTGCCTGTTCGTGTTAATTAATTAATTTAGTTGTTAATTTTTGAGTTTATTCATGTTTTCTTTTTGTATGCACCAGACTCCTGATTTGGGTTTGGGTCTCCTTGGTTGTTGGGTTTTGAGATTAGTTTAGATCCCACTCCAGGAGATTTGGGTTTGGTCTGAGTATGAGCTCAAGTTTTGAACCACTAGAGTCCATTGGACTCATGACTCATGGGCTGAACCTTGTGGTTTAACTTGACCCATGTAGGTAAAGTAATTTCAGGAGTTTAAGGGGGGAAAATTGGGTAAACTAGGTTAGGGAATCTTGCAGTAACAAAAATAGAAGCCCCTAGAAGCTTCTAGGTTGGGGTGTAATTTGAATTTCAGGACTTAGATAGTATAACTTGGGTAGCAAGTCAGGGTTCTAAGGACTTTTAAGAAAAAACTGAGAATTAAGAAGGACCTAAGGGGGTAAAAAAAATGTATCTGAAATTGTCCTACTTGTTTGCCTATAAAAGGCATTGTATCCTTGCCTTGAGGGGAGAGTTTAGGAGAGCTTCAATTTTCAGATCTTCATTTTTCGGAGCCTAAGATTTTGAGAGCCAAAAAATTTGAGAGCCTAGATTGAGAGATCAGAATTCTGCAGAATTTGAGAGCTCAAATACATAGAATTTAGATCTTATGAAAAATCTTGAAAATCCACATAAAAAAATAGCTTAGAAATCCATCCAAAACTACTATTTTCATCAAGTTTTCGGTAGTTCTAATTCCCTTCCAATTTCTGAAGCTATTTGGGATTAATCTATTTGAGAAGTGATTTAAACTGGTTCATCAAAGTCTGGTGTTAGATTCAGCTAGGTTCACTGTTCGTTTGAGCCTTATTCCTTGGTTTGCTGCATCATACTCCTAAAATTTGTGGTGGATTTGCTTGGTTTTGCTGGATTCTGTCACTCTGCCACTGCCTAGCTTACCTCCAATTTTTTTATTTTTGTTCTAACCTCTAGGTATTTCTTTGGCCTCTAAATGATGTGTGAAGTTTAAATCAGAAAATATGTGACCAAGCTTGAAGAAATGATGAATTGCTACACATTTTCCCTGTTAATTTTATTCACGTTGTTTTATTTTGGTTTAGCTGCCCAACATATTTGTGTGTATCCTTAGTCTACTTGCAAGCATGTCTGTTTAGGTGTTGAATTTAAGCTCCATTGGAATGCGAGAATTATATGATCTAGACATTTTATCATTTGTATAACTGGATTGTAGACTTTCAGATTTTAAATACATTTGATTCTAATTTACTGGAATTAGCTTCTAATAGCGTGTTGAATTTGATCCTGCATAGTTGTATAGTCTGATCATGGATGTGTTTGTAAATTGCTATAAGTTTCCAGGAATTAAGAGAAATTAGATGGAGTCTAATTAGGCCTGATTTTTG